>NC_079405.1:18884043-19004043 GCF_029220125.1 Pseudoliparis swirei
CCTGCGATGTCGGATCAGAAGCAGCTAAAGTAGGCCTAGCTTGTCTTCTTGTCTGCAAGTGTTAATTTTTTACAAAAGAGAGTCACGCGAGTAACGAACTCATTTACATTTCAGTAATTGTAACTGCGTTAGTTGAGTTAAAAACATACTTCGTTACATGCTCGTTACCGCTAAAAGTAGTGGAATTTGTAACGCGTTACTCCCAACACTGGAATTAGTTACTAAATTTTTGTCATTCATTCTGTCAATGTGTCGTAAGTCTGTAACCCTGTTCATTCTGTTCACATGACATGTATTGCTTCTGTCCATATGGGGAGAGGGATCCTCCTATGTTGCTCTCCTGAAGTTTCTTTCCTTTTTCCCTGTGAAAGTTTGTTTCTGCTTTTTTTGTTTGTTTTTCCGGATCCGATGTGAGGTCCTGGGACAGGGATGTTGTATGTGTACAGATTGTAAAGCCCTCTGAGGCACATTTTCGGTTTTGGGCTATGCAAAATGAACTAAAATTTAATTGAATCCATTTCCAAGCTACTTCAGCTTTCAAATTTGTCAAAGCTGCAACTCGGCCCACTTTTTTGCAATTTTCAAAATTAGCAGTGGGTAGACTTAGGCTCAGATCTGGTCGCGAATTTACACTTAAGGCCATGGAGTCTTTCACCAACATGCAGAGAAAATTCAGAGCGTGTAATTTTATCGGCTGCCAGGTTTGCCTTTTATCTACTGTACCTGTTTCAATGGCCAACACATTCACAACAACAATTCAATCCATACAATGTCAAGATTTCCATAGAAAGCTTCTGTCCATTGGTGAGGTAGCCCATCAATAGTTGTATTGGGTAGGTGAATTTTTGGGCTAAATGGATATTCAATTGATTTTGTAGTACATCACTCTTGTTTCTGTCCAATTAGTGTATCTTAATACTTCATCAGGTTGATTGTTGGATTAATGTTCAGTCAAAGGTTGGTCATGGTCATTCCACAATGTCCTTTTGATAGGATTTCAATTCCCAAATATGTGTAGTTGTTCATTCACTTTATTGCTTGCCCAGATTTGGGGACTTTTCTGGAATATAACCATTTAGCAATATATAGCATTTCTTTTTGCACCCATTTGCAAAAACAAATAAATGACATCACAATTAATGTTTTACATATGATATAATTTAATTTCCCTTAAAATGTGAACGACACATACACACACAACCACTTGGAGCTGAAAGAGCATGGTTAAATTTAGAGTGAAAATAC
Organism: Pseudoliparis swirei; assembly: GCF_029220125.1. Taxonomy (NCBI): domain Eukaryota; kingdom Metazoa; phylum Chordata; class Actinopteri; order Perciformes; family Liparidae; genus Pseudoliparis; species Pseudoliparis swirei. The sequence goes on from NC_079405.1 coordinate 18,885,289, forward strand.
TCAACTCCGTGCGAGAAGTTACTGAAGGGGAAGGTTAGAGGAGAGGGGGCCGGCTAAAACAACAGGAGGGGCTTATCCTGGCTCTAATTGGCTCTTTACATGGAGGAGAGGTTCATGGTGTGTCAGTCGTCCTTCCCCATCACCTCCTCTCGACTTCTCTCGCTTCCTTCTCCTCTTTCTCTCTTTGTCAGGATGAAGCTGTGATGGGTCACTGATCAGGATTAATGGCTATGTCTTTTTGATTCTTCCTGTTATAACATAACCTATCCCTCTCATTCTTACTTTGGAAAAAAATTAAAGTTACTGTAGTTAATTGCAGAATTAATCTTACAAGTACATAAATGCTTATCGTGGGATTTCAATTCAATTCAATTCAGTTTATTTGTATAGCTCATTTTCACAAATTACAAATTTGTCTCAGAGTGCTTTACAATCTGTACATATAGACATCACAGTCCCAAAACCTCACATCGGAACAGGAAAAACTCCCGAACAACCATTCACGGGGGAAAAAGGGAAGAAACCTTCAGGAGAGCAACAGAGGAGGATCCCTCTCCATGATGGACAGGTGTAATAGATGCCATGTGTACAGAAGGAATTATTATACACAAATTAAAACACAGTAACAACACAATCAATGAATATGACAGAGTGTATGAATAGTTGGTAGTAGTCATATTCCACGATCCAGACCTCGATGATCCATCAGGCAGATGGAGGTAGAGAGAAGGAGTGGGCGGAGTCTCAGAAGGGCCATGGCATAGTTGTTATTAGGAATATTCCACGATCCAGGGGGATCGATTCAGGGGGATCGAAACCAACACCTCTTTTGAGTTCCCTCCTGTAAAAAAAAAACATTCATCCTCCTGCACATTAATCCCCCCCCCCACCGCCCACCACCACCACACCTCCCTTTTTAAAGATTCTTGAAAGCAAGCCAAGGTGTACAGTTGACAGCAGGCTCTAGTGATTAAGTCTTTTCATTGGCTAATTAGCCCCTGCAGCAGTCACACACAAGCGAGGAAAAAAAGTACCTACTCACCAAACGATCAAAGACATACTCTGTCATTAGGCTCAAACACTCTGTACCTGTGGGACAGTCAAACAGAGACACACACACACAAACTCACTCACTCGTACCTGTGGGACAGTCTCTCTCTCTCTCTCTGTCTCACAAACACACGCATAGACCCACACTCATCATGTATCATACCTGTGGGAGATTCCCCCGTATGTCACTGAGTTGAAGTGATGGGCACATAATGGGCACGTGCACGAGAAAACAGGCATGTGGTTGCAAACAAATTTCCTCTAATAATTATGAACTTTTCAAAAACATTGTCGCATATATGACCCGGTCCAGTTGCTACATCGTGTTTTGATTGTCGCTGTGATGTAGCGGGTGCGTGAAGACCCGAATGCAGCACGTCCTAATCAGACCTGCGAGACTGCGTGTGAGGACTTCATCAAGGGGAGTGACATGTCAGCCACACGCCGTTGCCTACGGTGAGTGTAATAATAACTATTTCGAAATTATTAAGTTCGCTTTAGCTAGCTAGCTAACATTATTGTTAGCTAGCTCTGAAGGTGCGTTAGCGACAAAGGCTCTCTTGCAACCTATAGCTCACGTCAGCCAGAGTGCAGTCAGTGAATCATTTCCATCCTCATAAGTTACTGATATTGTGTAGGCGGCTTTAGCTCAGTGGGGTAAGAGGGCCGTCCTGCAACAAGGGGGTTTGTGGGTTCCCCCCCCTCCTCCCAGTTGTTGCAAAGTCAAGTGTCCTTGAGCAAGGCACTGAACCCCCCCCCTCGGCTTCGCACCCGCATCACCCTCATAAAAAAAATAAGGATGGAAATGCAGAGAACTAATTTCCCCATATAATAAATATAAATAAATATTCTATTCTATTCTAGTTGACAACCAATCCTCTATTTGGGTAAAATACAATCAGTTGACTGCAGTTGACTACAAGTTTTAAATGTTTAGATTAAGTCTCTTATCACATGTAACATAACTACTGTTTTTGTTTTACAGAAGCATGGCGTGATCAGCTCAATAAGAGACACCTGTGGAAGCTGTGAATGTGATGCAGAAGACTGTTCTGCTGTTTGAGGCCCACATCAAACCCTTTAGAGAGGCAGCAGGTCAGACCAGCAACTGCTCCAATAACAGTGACACAGATGAAGATGATGATGATGATGATGAACTGGTGCTAGTTGACAAATAAGCCACTTGTATATGAACATTGTTAATTGTGACTGATTGTGCTCCCAATTAGTGTTTATACATTTCAGGTGTGTGTGTCATGTGACCACGGTCTATATAAGCTGATGCACCTGCAGATAATAAAGCGCTTGAGTACCATTCTTACAAACTTGCATCCAGTGTTTTTGTCCTCCCGAGTTTATATATGTTGAGTCAATACATGCAGTCAAGCTCTGCTTAACAAACATATTTATTATATTCATACACTGTACATATAATGTAATATGTACTTTTTTATTTTCTGAAATTACATGTTCCCTTCAGCTCAGCTGAGTTTTTGTTTGTAAATTGAATTTAATTAATCTATGTATACCCCTGTTATAGTGTTTTGTTGTTGTTCTTATCTGTATTTCCTGTACTAGGTAGGTATTCCAAATAATTCAAGAAACATAACTTTGAATTATAAAAAAACAAAGAAATAAGTTATTTTTGTTAAGTTGTTTAATGTAATCCATTGATCCAGAGTGGACTTCTTCAGGAGAGGTTTAATGACAGCTACTTTGAAGAGTAGTGGACTTCTTCAGAGAGGTTTATGATAATAATAGAGAGCTGCCAATTAAAGGCAAAACGTCTTTAAGCAGCCTCGTCGGGATGGGGTCCAAGAGACAGGTAGACATGTTAGAAGTAGAAACCGTTGACGATAATTGGTCACGGTTGATGGAAAAAAAAGCCAAAATATAACCAGGGCATACAGCGGTTTCCAAGGCCATTCCACTTGAGGACAGATTGGCACTGGTTAAGGGCAAGAGATTATTAATCTTGTCCCTAATAGTTCAAATCTTTTCATTAAAGAAGTTCATAAAGTCATTACCACTGAGGTCTATAGGAATACTCGGCTCCACAGAGCTGTGACTCTCTGTCAGCCTGGCTACAGTGCTAAAGAGAAACCTGGGGTTGTTCTTATTTTTCTCTATTACTGATGAGGAATAAGCTGCTCTGGCATTACGGAGGGCCTTCTTATAAATTTTAAGACTATCTCGCCAAACTAAGCGGGATTCTTCCAGATTAGTTGAACGCCATATGCTTTCAAGCTTTCGTGACGTTTGCTTCAGTTTGCGGGTCTGAGGGTTATACCAGGGAGCAAACCTCCTCTTCCTCACTGTCTTCTTCAGAGGGGCTATCGAGTCCAGTGTCATTCTCAGTGAGCCTGTGGCACTATCAACAAGATGATCAATCTGGGACGGACTAAAGTTAGACCAGGAGTCCTCTGTTATATTGAGACGTGGTATTGAATCAAAAGCAGAAGGAATCACTTCTTTAAATTTAGCTACAGCACTGTCAGTTAGACATCTGGTGTAGAAACTTTTGACTAACGGTGTACACTCCGGTAGTATAAATTCAAAAGTTATGAGGTTGTGGTCTGACAGAAGAAGATTCTGTGGGAAGACGTTCAAATGCTCAATGTCAACGCCATAAATAAGAACAAGATCAAGCGTGTGGCCAAAGCTGTGAGTGGGTTTCTGTACTCTGACAGAAGCCAATCGAGTCCAACAATGAGATGAATGCAGCACTAAGGCAATCATTATCAACATCCACATGAATATTAAAATCTCCTACAATAATAACTTTATCAGTTTTAAGAACCAAACTTGATATAAATTCGGAGAATTCAGATATAAACTCTGAATATGGACCTGATGGCCGGTACAGAATCACAAATATAATTGGCTGTAGTGTTTTCCAGGTTGGATGTGAAAGACAAAGAACAAGGCTTTCAAATGAGTTGTAGTGTAATTTAGGTTTAGGATTTATTAATAGGCTCGAGTCAAAGATGGCTGCTACTCCACCTCCTCGACCGGTGCCTCGAGGAATGTGAGTATTAATATGACTTGGAGGAGTCGATTCATTTAGGCAGACATATTCTTCATGGCTCAGCCAGGTTTCAGTTAGACAACATGAATCAATGTGATTATCTGATATTAAATCATTTAGTAACACAGCTTTAGATGACAGAGATCTAATATTTAGGACACCACATTTAATAGTCCTGTTTTGTTGCACTGCTGAAATAATGGTGTTAACTTGTATAAGGTTATTGTGTACCTCTCTTCTGCTTTCTTTTGATCGAATTAATTTAAGTTTAAGTGGCGGGACAGACACAGTCTCTATGGAGCTCTGGGGTGAGAGGGGGCGGAGGCTCCGGGGGAGGGATGTGCTATAGGGGACACTGGGTGAGAGGGGGCGGAGGCTCCAGGGGAGGGATGTGCTATGGGGGACACTGGGTGACAGGGATGACAGGGGCGTGGGGCTACTCTGTTTCTGCTTTCTGACATGAACCCTGCGTTGTCACAGATATGGCTGTCCGTTGATCAACTTGGTCATATTTGCAGAAATGAGACGCGCTCCGTCCAACGTGGGATGGATGCCGTCTCCCCTCATCAGATCAGGCTTTCCCCAGAAAGTCTTCCAGTTGTCTACGTAGCCCACATTATTCGCTGGGCACCACCTCGACAGCCAGCGGTTGAAAGACGACATTCGGCTAAACAATTCGTCTGTCTGCAAATTTGGGAGAGGGCCAGAGAAAACGACGGTGTCCGACAATGTCTTGGCATAAGCACACACGGATTCCACATTAATTTTAGTGACTTCCGACCGGCGGGCTCGGGCGTCATTACCACCGGCGTGTATTACAATCTGACTGTATCTCCGCTTGTCCTTAGCCAGCAGTTTCAAACAAGACTCCACGTCGCCCGCTCTGGCCCCCGGGAGGCACACGACTGTGGTCCGCGGCTTCGCTATTTTCACGTTCCTGACTATCGAGCTCCCGATAACCAGGGTGTGTTCCTCAGCGAGTATGTCGCTGAGCAGGGAAAACTGGTTGGAAACGTGAAGTGGTTGGTGCACAGCGAGCTTCTGTATAGACTTACTACTCCTGCGAACAGTTACCCAACCTCCCGGCTGTTCGGGCACCGCCGGGGAACATCTAGCAGCTGACTGTAGCTCCGCACAGACTACGGGAGAGGGCGGGCTAACTAGCATAGCTGTCTGAGCTTTGATGGCGCGGAGCCGTGCATCTAACACTTAGACCTGCCTCCAACCTAGAAAATAAACTACACTTGTTGCATGTATCGTTATCATTAAGGGAGGCAGAGGGATAACTATACATGAGACACACTGAGCAAGAGGGAACGGGAGGGAGAAAAGAAGAAGTCATGCTCGCTGCTGAGCTGGCAACCGGAGCTTACCGGAAGAGTGAGATGATGCGTTCAGGAGCAGCTGGCAAATCGCAAATCCTCTGCTGACTGGCTTGAATGAGCTAGGTACAACACTTATGGAACATAACATTGTGTGTCTTGCAACTGTTCAACAACAGGTTACCCCTGCTTAGCTACTATATTTAAGAGGCAATTATTTCACCAAATAATTTCTCAAAAAATTCATAACTGACAATAATCTGGACTTTCTCTGTTCAAACAAAACATGGCAAAACCAACAGGACTACTTTTCACTAAACCAAAACACACCCCCTGGATATTCATACATGGACAAGTCACCATGGGTGGTGGATTAACCACAGTTTTTCGCAAAAACATTACTACAAGTGCAATAACCATTCTGGCTCCCTCCTCATTTGAACACCATGTCTTTAAACTGTCTAGTCCCAAACTGCTGCTTACTGCAGTCATTTACCACCCCCCAAAACCCAACCCTGCTTTCCCCTCTGGACTGTCTGAATTTCTCACACAACTCTGCGCAATCTCTCCATCCATTCTGTACTGTGACTTTAACATACATGTCGAATCATCTGACTCCACAACCCCTACAGAGCTCCTGGACATCTTTACCTACTTCAAGATCACCATGTCGACTTTACCACCCATAAAAAAGGACACACACTTGACCTGGTCTGCACCTCTGGCATTACTATCTACTATCAGCAATCAACCTCACCATATCTGACCACCTGGCTATTACCTTGGACATAGACATCCCCATCCCATGTTAAAGCACCATAACATTCCGGACCATCAAGTCCATCAACTGCCTCTCGCTCTCCTCCACCGTCTCTGCCACTATTTTGACAGCCTCTCCTATAGCCCTGGTCAATTTCTATAATGATGCACTCTCCTCCTGCGGTGACGTTGTTGCCCCCAGAAAATCCCCAGGCTCATTTCGAACCTCCCCTTCCTGTCCAAAGTCCTTGAGAGAGCTGTTGTATCACAACTTAATTCTCAACTCAATTATTCTCCTCACCTACAAAGCCTTGATTGTAGGTACCATCATATCTTAAGGAGCTTGTACTAGAGAGCTGCTCTCACTAAATGTGGGGCTACTCATGGTTCCTAGAGCCCTAAAAACTAGGATATCTGGTTCTTTTATGGAACCAGCTCCAATTTCAGTTCGGGGGGCAGACACAGTCACCACAAGAGTAGACTTAAGACTTTTCTCGTTAATAGCGCTTATAGTTGGGTCTTGCTCAGTTTAACCCTGGTCCAGCCCCTAGATAAGCTGCTATCGGCTTATAGGCTGCTGGGGGGCGTTTTAGGATACACTGAGCTCCTCGCTCTAATTCTCTCTTTCCCTATGGACTAATTTACGTCTCTTCAATGCACATTGCTGTCTCGCCTAATAGGGTCCATTGGACCTGGATGTGTCTAAAGCTGGTCCTGGCTCCTGACTCCTTGTTCCTGCTTCCTGCATCTAGCCCCTGGCCTGGACCTGGCCTCCTTTCCAATGGTCCTGCCTGCTTCTTCTTTGTGCCTCCTGCCTCAAGGGCTTGGCCTCATTGGTCCAGCCTTTTTCTCGATGCCTCCTGCTTGGTGGGCCAGCCTTAGTGGCCCTGCCTCCTGCCATGGCCCTGCTGATGCCCCCCCCCCCCCTTCCTCTTTTCCTCCTTCTGATTCATGGAATTGTGGAAATCTGGATTGTGGTGCATGTGTGAGGCCCTCACTAACAATGGACACATCACAAACTGGACATTGACCCCTCCAATATTTTCATGTATTTGTTATTTTTATTGATTGTTAATTGTTTCACTTATTCTCCTGGTATGCGTGTATCTGCAATTGTGTGAAGGGTTAATAATGGTTAAGATGAGTAAAGCTCAGACAGTCACTTAGGTCAGCTCAGGGGTCCTTCAGGAAGAAAGCGAGGGAAAACGCTACGCTAGATGTATTAGCTAGTTATAGACCAGCAGCCTGCGGTGAAGTTGCTGAGTTTCATGTGTTTTTGTGCTTTCAGGTGGGTAAAAGTGATAAACTGTATACAGGTAGCGACATGGATCATCACCGTCAGTAATCCAAATATGTTATATGTGAATGTGAATGTATAGTGGAGTTGCGCGAATGTAATGTTATGATGTGTCGAAGGGGATATAGTGCGTCACTGAGTCATGCTAGCAATTGAGAAACAGTAGTATACACCTGTAACCTGTGAGAATGAGAGTTGTGTGAATGTGCAGAATGTCGCCAGGGTGAATGAAGTAGTTAGAGTGATAGTATAAGCAGATATGTTCTATGTATATGTATAAGAATGTGAGGGAAAACGTTACGCTAGATGTATTAGCTTATGTATTATCGTATGGATATGAATGAATATTGGTGGTGGTCGGAGGGGCCGTAGGCGCTGATTGGCAGCCACGCTTCTGTCAGTCTGCCCCAGGGCAGCTGTGGTTACTGATGTAGCTTACCACCACCGGTATGACTGTGTGTGTATGACTACTGGACTCTGGACTCTGTAAAGCGACTTCGGGTGTCTAGAGAAGCGCTATATAAGATGAATGATTATTATTAGCTAGTTATAGATCAACAGCCTGCGGTGAAGTTGCTGAGTGTCATGTGATTCTGTGCTTTCAGTTGGTATAAACAGTTATCAAACCCATGCACGCCTGGATGTCATATGTGTCCAAGTGTGCAACACATGCCTACTACTCATTATTCAAACATTTATGTCATTCATTCTGTCAATGTGTTGTAAGTCTGTAACACTGTTCATTATGTACACAAGACATCTATTGCTTCTGTCCATCCAAGGAGAGGGATCCTCCTATGTTACTCTCCTGAAGGTTTGTTTTTTTGGTGTACAGATTGTAAAGCCCTCTGAGGCAAATTTTTAATTTGTGATTTTGGGCTACACAAAATTAGGGCTGCAACTAACAATTATTTTGATAATCGATTAATCGGTTGATTGTTTTATCGATTAATCGATTAATCGGATAAAAAAACTAAAAAACTTTAATTTTCAACCCTTTATTCAAAACAGGGTCCGTACGGTCATGGAAAACTTGGAAAAGTCATGGAATTTTTAAATGGCTATTAGCAGGCCTAGAAAAGTTATTGAAAAAAATAAAATCCCAAAATATTTGGAAAAGTAATGCAAATTTCTTTTATTCAAATGTTAATTTACACGGTATATATACGGTATGCTTCTCATTGTTACTTTAAATACTACATCTTCTCACTTTGTCACGTATAGACAAGAGTTTTCACAAAATGTTTAATCATGGAAATTTGGTTTAAAGTCATAGAAAGGTCCTGGAGATCCACTGGTCAGCATGTGGATGAACCCGTCACAAACAGACTGACAGCGCGTTACTCTCCTGAGCAGTGGTCCCCATTTGGACCGGCCCCCTGAACAATATCAGAGACACGTTCCGATTTATTATTTTTTTCACCTGGCCCGCTGCCGTTGAGATTACAGTGAGACGCGGAAAAAATGTGAAGTGGTGCTCTTCGCAATAAAACATCTTTGATGGGACATGTCGAGTCTCGGCCAATCAGCGTTCAGATGTCGACAGCGTTTGGGAAGTTAGGTTAGCTTGAATGTTAGTCCGCTACATCTGCTGCTGTCACGCTGCACGGTGTATCGATACTAACAAAGTACCCGTACGTTAAAAACGATGTGATTTAGCATATTTTTAGTATCGATACTTCAGAGCTCACGCGCTGCTCTGCTCCGTTAAATGTTGTCTGCACGCGCAGCGCAGCGCTCACAGCGAGTGGCGTCGTGGCTTATCTCCGTTGCCTTTCTCCGTGGAAAAATATTTTTTGCTATCCACCACGGAATAAATAACCACGTTTTCTACGTTATACTCTTGTGGAAATGCCACACACGTCGTGACATGTAGCGCCCTGGTGTCTGGGTTCATAACGTCACCCGTTGGCGCACTTAGCTCCGTGAATGTCTCCGACTACGTGAATGACTTCCGCATCCAGCGCCACGTGAGCAGCAGCAGCCAATTAGATTCATCAACAGGGCAGCAGCTCTGTGCTGATTGGCTCTCACAACGCAGCGTTCCGTCTCTCCTCTCCCTTCGCTCCGCTCTTGCTTCTCCTGCGCCGCTCTGCGCTCAACTCAATTTTGTTTATACTCCGTGACTTATTGAGCGCCGTAATAATCGCGCGACACAACGAATCGAGAATGAAATTCGTTTCCAACTATTTTAATAATCGATTTTTATCGATTTTATCGATTCGTTGTTGCAGCCCTACACAAAATAAACGGAATTTAATTGAAAAAGTCCCACCTCATTCTCCATAATCTCTACGAACCCTTCCAATACGGCTTCCGTTCAAAACACGGCACAGCCCTACTGAAAATCACAAATGACATACTCCTCTCTATTGACTCTGGCTTCCTCACCATCCTCATCCTCCTTGACCTTAGTGCCGCCTTTGACACTATCAACCACTCCATCCTCCTCTCACGTCGCCAGTACTCCCTTGGCATAATTGCCCTTTCCTGGTTCACCTCATATCTCTCAGACCGACATTGCCATAAACAACTGTAAATCCTCCACCTCCCCAGTCACCCATGGTGTCCCCCAAGGTTCCGTGCTTGGTTCATTTACATCCCCGCTCAGCCCAGACCTTGTCTCTCAACATTGATGGCTCCATCATAATCCCCTCCACCCAGGTCCGCAACCTCTGCATCATCCTCATCACCACACTCTCTTTTCGACTCAACGCCAATTAACCTCGTCACCAAAACTGCTTTCTTTCACTTCAGGAACATTGCATGACTCCGGCCCTCCCTGTCTTCTGCCACCATGCACTGAAATTCTCCTTCATGCCCTCATAAGCTCCAGACTTGACTACTTCACAATATTCTCTATGGCTCTCCCAATAAAATATGCTCAATAAACTTCAATATGTTCAGAACTCTGCCACTCGACTGCTCACCTCCACGGGTCGCTATGAACCCATCACCCCGGTCCTACGCAACCTTCACTGGCTCCCGGTCAAATAAAAGGATAGAATTACAAATATTACTCACCACCTACAAAGCCCTAAACAACCTGGCCTCTCCCCTCCTTTAAGATCTTCCCCTCCACGCCCCAACCCGTTACCTCAGATCCGCCGGTGCAAACACTCTGAAGACCATCAAGAGCAGGGGTCCCCAAACTTTTTCCTGTGAGGGCCACATAACTTTTCCCTTCTCTGATGGGGGGCGGGGTCAGTTTCTAACAGAAAAAGTGTGATGATCGCAGGGGTGCCTGAATGTAAACATTTATTGTTTTCCTGAAAGCCACACATAACAAAATATTAATAACCCTTTCCGGGATCTTTACAGAAAACAGTCAGGAAATAAATAACACTATTTATGAAATAAATAATAACCAAATACCCCTCTCTGGGTTCTTCACAGAAAAAAGTCAGGAAATAAATAACACTATTTGTGAAATAAATAATAACCAAATAACCCTCTTTGGGTTCTTCACAGAAAAAAAGTTTATTGAACATTAACTTTCTGTTGTGCCGTGCACAATCTTAACAGGTGAAAGTTTAGCTTAGTTGTCAGACCAGAATCTCTTACTCAAATGACTCATATGAGCAGTCTCTCAAAGTTCTTGTTCCTTCCATATAATCCTTTTATAGGTTCCAGTAGGCTTGTAGACATGCTGTTTGCAGCTCTCTTTCATCAACTTCCCTGTCAAAACCACAAAGCAAGCAGGCTAAGAAACCAAACTAAGTCGCCATTATTCCGTTCTATTTGACAGGGGCTCATCTAGGATTTGCGTGGCCAGAATGAAAAAAATAAAAATCAGAATGCGTCTCTGGTATTGTTCAGGGGGCCGGGCCAAATGTGGAGGCGGGCCGTATCAGGCCCACTGGTCTCAGTTTGAGGACCACTGATCAAGATCAAGCACTGTGGGGTGCCAGAGCCTTCTCAGCTGCTGCACCCCCTCTCCCCTCTGGAATGCCCTCCACATCCGAATTTATTTAATAAATGTTTGCTTGTCTTACTTTTTATTTTATTTTTTGTCTATGCCCTATGTAAATCATCTTTTAGTGTCTATAAAAGTGCTATATAAATTCAGAGTATTGTTATTATTATTATTATTTCAAGCCAGTCTCCCCAGCCTGTCTGACCCTGCTGCTTCCCGGCTCGGTGAACAGACATGTGACTGATGTGACCAATGCCACATGCCTGAACTGGAAGATGCTCTGGGATTTCCCCCCTATGCTGGATCTGCTTTGCTTTCCCCAGTGGTTTGTCACAGTAGGCAACCAGACAGTGGGGTCAAACTATCTGGTTCGTCAGTTGTTAAGGTTTAACCATCAAGAGTCACTGTGGTGCCATCATGGGACTTGAAATTGGTTGGATTGGATTTGGCTCTCGACGAAGGCGGTCGCATTTTTCTCTCCCTCTCCTCCCCATGACCTTCCCCTCCCTGCTTGGCTTCTCTCGTCATGTCTTGTCTGTCTCTATACTTGAGAGACTCTCTCCGCATCGCTCTTCGAACTAAAAACCATGGACGTGATCAACTGGTCCCTAAACGCAATTGACACCATCTTCTCGACGAGAAGCTCGGGTTCGGGGGAACCTGCCTGTCCTGCTGGGACGAGTGTTGCTGGTTACACGATGGACGCGTGGGGGAAGTGGCGTGTCTTGTGCCTAGCAGCCCTTTCCGTGGAGGACGGAGAAGACATCTACCTATTCGGAACTTTGATTACAGGATTTCTGCTGTTTGGATTTGGCGCTGCCCTGGCTTATCGGAAAATTAAGGAAATGGTGACAGCCGTTAAAAGCCACCTAAGGCTGCCCGACATGATTGACGCGTTGGGCAGAGTTGTTGGCACTCAGACTTTGGCATTAAACCATCAGAATGACAACATCGTGGAGAAGCTGATGGCTCTGCAAATGAAATTGGATCGATTTGAAATCCTATTGGGAAACGGGAGGAAAATGGAGGAATAGTAGGTGCGCAAAATTGAAATGCAGCTACTGGAAGACCAAACAATCCCAATCTTATCTGCTTTCGGCTCCCTCTACCAGGACGGGCCTTGGCCAAGGCCGTGACTGGAACAACAACTCCCCCGAAGATCACTGAAGCGAGACTTTCTCTCATTCCCTTCCCCCTATCCACAGACACCTGTGGTTGTTTTCTCCCCAGGACCCTTCAAGGCCATCTCCATGGCAACGACCATCTTGCGGTCTGGGAACTTTGTCTGTTGTGGACTGGGGGAGGACGATACACCGGGCCACTCACACACAACCAACACACTGAAATGCACTCACTACCACCCCCCCCCCATCCCACGCCTTCGCCTGCTTTGCCCCCCCAGGGTGACAGGACGGGGTCTGTGTCCGGCACCGTGACGGCGAAGGACCGGGCTGGCTGCTTGTCGGTGCTGGTTACCTTCTGCCCCCAATGACGGGGCTATCGCCCAGTCTTTGGCTTACCTCCCCTCCCCCCCTTCCTACTTGTTGCAAGTCATGTCTAAGATGTATGTGCTTATGTGCAATGGTGTTTTTTGTTTCTCCTGCTCCCACACTGTACCCCTCTAGGGGCATAGTCGGGGGGTTGCTTTTTCGTTTCTCGCCTCTCTTCCCTCATGTTATGCTGTAATCTTTCATCCACCCTTTCCAAGATGGCGCCGCGGACGGCGCCTCGGTGTCTTGGTGCGCGAATCTTGCACCTTCCGCCAAAAAAAGTTCCTCGTTTGTTTGTGAAAACATTCTTTGGCAATAAACCTGTTTCTGATTCTGATTCTGATTCTGAAATAGGTATTGAAGACTTTGTGTCTGCCCCCATTTGAAAGTTTAGGTCCGACATAATTGAGAGTGTTGTCTGCAAAGTCAGTATTTTTTATGTTTGTCACATCAGCAAAGAAAGTGGGTGAACTCCACGCCCTATCAGTGAGAGTGGGCACTCAAGGCGTATGTGGAGGCCACTGCCAATTTACGTTAGACGACAACCTTTTTGTTTGCTATCGGGATGTATGCTAGGCGAACCTCTGTCAAAACAGAGGCTTTCTAATTGAATTGTGGATATGATTCTTCACGTGTAGCCTATAGGTCACAGGGTCTAACTGCCCCTAGTAATGTGAAGTGTCACTCTACTCGGAGTGTATCCACATCCTGAATCTTGTATAGGGTCTTTCTGTAAGAGATCTGTGTGGCTGCAATCTGGGAGTCTGCATGTAACTTCACTTGCTATTATCATGTCAATGTTGCTGCTCCTCATGCCACGTCAGCGGCAGTCCTAAACATTCCTTGTGACCTTGCTAGTATAAGCCTGGCGGTCAGGAAGAATAAAATAGAATGAGTGTTACGAATGTAATTACAGCTTTATGAATTCTGGATGACCGTTGAATTTATCTGTCACTCGGAATCTGGAAGAGAAGATTCTGAAGTAACAGATTGCGTGAGGGATTTCTAGTGGAGTGCACTCTTCGTCATTGCATCGTCACAAGAGACTTTTTTGGGTATAATGAGTCGTCCTGTGCATAAGTGGGATGGAGATATCAAGTCCTAAAGCACTAGCATCTGGAGAGTTTTTTTCTGAAGATAGCAAAATCATTTTGAACATTGAACAGACAGTTTTACTGAAACTACTTAGTAGTGACCATTCTCACAGCAAATACAAATTGAGTGTTCACCCAGGTTATGGTATACATATATTAATAGTAGTGGGTGAATTTTGGTTAAAAAGAGCTCCATCTATTTATATTGGGGCCTCCCGGACGAGAACAAATATCAAATAATAACCCCACTGATACCGCAGCATGATTAGTATGATTAACCACACTTGCTGTGTGACATCATGTTAGCATTTCTGTCAAATTCTAAACGCCTATACAAGGCATACCCAAAGTAAACTCAAAGCTGCACTTTTTGGAGTAAATGCATTGGGAAAGGCTCTTTTGAAAGGTTTAACTGAATATCCCCTGGAGATTACAATGGGACCATAGCATGAAGCCTTTGTTGCACACTTGGACAAATATGACATCCAGGCATGTATGGGTTTGATAACTGTTTATACCAACTGAAAGCACAGAAACACATCACACTCAGCAACTCCACCGCAGGCTGCAGGCTGTTGGTCTGTAACTAGCTAATTACTAGCGTAGTGTTTTCCCTCGCTTTCTTTCTGAAGGACCCCTGAGCTGACCTAAGTGCCTTTATGAGCTTTACTCATCCTAACCAGCATTAACCATTCACACAATTGCAGATACACACATACCAGGAGAATAAATGAAACAATTAACAATCAATAAAATAAGAAATACATGAAAATATTGAGGGGTCAATGTCCAGTTCGTGATATTGTGTCCATTGTTACTGAGGGCCCCACACCTTACCTAGTCCAATGAAGAAGGAGATAACAATACCAAAGAAAATGAATACTGTTTTTCTAAGGGTATGTCTCGGCGTTTTCCCATAGAGGCCATTTGTAGACCCTTAGTATCCATGATGTATACACCTATATACCTATGCAAAAGAAGCTTATAGTCTTGCAAATGTCAAGATATAGTACCTAACTATAATAGGCAATTGTTTAAAGTTAAAAACTGTACTGTGCCATCGGAAAGGGAACAGGTTGGGATTATTCACAAAAACTGAGTTGGCTGTTTACATACAGTATAAAACAGAATAGTTCTAAAATAAATAGACATTGATAAGAAGATTGATGCCACTCTTGTATACATTTTTTCACGTCATTTTTGCAGAACTGCAAACACAAAAAATGCGTTAGCCTGTGGAAAAACACTAAGCCTTTATCAGTGTAGACTTTGGGTGTACAACCTGTTTGAAGTTTAGTACAAAAACTTGTGTAGTGAAGAACATATTACAATGTTATTCTTTGAGTTTTGTGTTTCTGGAAAGCGTCTTATTATTGTTTTGATGTTTGACACAAAACCCTATGTGAGATGACAAAAATAGAAGATAAGTCGATGATATTTCACAGATACCATCATTCTGCCTCTCCTCTTTAAAGCACTCACAGAAAACTAAATTCTAAAATATCTTTTTTGTTCTATTGTTTCAACAGTAAATAAACCAGTGGCGGGCCTTCAGGGCCTTCTAAACCTTCTCTGAAGGTCTAAACATAAATATAAAAGTTAAAGCTATTTTATCATTTAATTTTTTTACTTTTTTAAATAATTTTCTTAATTTTTATTTTCTCTTTCTAAGTCGCCACAGTTTAAGTTTTTTGCTTTTAACTTTTAATGGCGGACGGAGGAGAAGCGGACTTAGTGGCGGATTTGATCTCGAAGCCTTTCTCAAGGTCCAACGAGGACGTTTCAGAAAAGGACGGACATTATAACCTACGGCCGCACCACAGCTAGCTAGCTTCATTAAGTTGCGTGTTGGCAAAGAGAGGAGATTGGACTTTAACTTGAAGTGAAGGGAGTTGGTGAGTGAGCTACTTGTGTTATGCAGTCGAGTTGTGTTCATTTGTCTCTGTTGTTTTTATTACATGGTTGTTTCTGGTTATATTGAGTGTCAGGCGTTTTAGTGCCACAGTTCTGTCTGATTGTTTTGTCATGTTTTGTTATATATAAATGTGGCTGGTTCTTGTAAATGTGTTCTTGACATAGTGTTTATTACGGTGGTGTGGACTACAAGCATTGTCCGTTAATGACGCAGAATCCCGTCACGCTCGTGTTTATGTATCTGCACTCTGCAGGTATGTATTTGTAGGTGTTGCGCTTCATGTGCTCCTTCACAATAAAAGCCCCGGACCGGAACACTGGTGAACTAAAATCTTTAATTAGGTTGTTCAGCTGTAGTAAGACGGCATTATGATATGATATGATATGATATTCCTTTATTCGTCCCACAGTGGGGACATTTAAAAAATCACAGCAGCGGTGCACATCAGAGCATCAATGAAAATAAATATAAAACACAAAACTAAATACTAAAAACTAGATACTAATACTAATACTAAATATACAGGGAGAAAACAAAGTAAAGTGCTGAGTAAAGTAAAGTGCCAGGATCTCCAGCGATCTACTGCAGTGTGTTGTGCAGCCTGACAGCAGCAGGAAGGAAGGACTTGTGGTTCCTCTTCCTCAGACACCGGGGATGAATCAGCCGGTGGCTGAAGGAACTGTGCAGAGCTGCGAGAGTGTCATGCATGGGGTGGGAGGTGTGGTTCATCAGGGACGATAGCTTTGCCATCATCCTCCTGTCCCCCACCACCTCCACAGTATCCAGAGGACACCCCAGCACGCTGCTGGCCTTCTTTATCAGCTTGTTCAGCCTCTTCCTGTCAGCCGCTGCCATGCTGCTGCTGCTCCAGAAGACCACTCCATAAAAGATGGCTGATGCCACCACAGAGTCAAAGAAGATCTTCAGGAATGCTCCCTGCACTCCAAAGGACCTCAGTCTCCTCAGCAGAAAGAGTCTGCTCTGTCCCTTTTTATAAAGTGCATGTGTGTGGTCAGCATGTCCAGTTTGTTGTTCAGGTGAACACCCAGGTACTTATAAGATTTTACAATCTCAATGTCCAGTCCCTGGATGCTCACTGGTACCGGAGGAGTGCATTTACCATGGCGGAATTCCACCACCAGCTCCTTGGTCTTACTGGAGTTGATGTGGAGGCGGTTCCGCTGGCACCATTCCAAAAAGTCCTGGTTTAGTTCTCTGTCATCGTCGGCAGAGATGAGGCCGACGATTGCAGAGTCGTCAGAGAACTTTTGCAGGTAGACGTTGTCAGAGTTGTGCTTGAAGTCCGAAGTGTAGATGGTGAAGAGGAATGGAGCCAGAACGGTTCATTGTGGAGCCCCTGTGCTGCAGGAGACCCGGTCTGACTCACATCCCTGTGTCCTCACATACTGTGGACGGTTGGTGAGGTAGTCCAGGATCCATGCAGTGAGGTGGTCGTCCACCCCGGTCTGCTCCAGCTTGTCGCTCAGAAGCAAAGGCTGGATGGTGTTGAAGGCACTGGAGAAGTCGAAGAACATGACTCTCACAGTGTTTCCAGCCTTTTCAAGGTGAGAGAGGCATCGCTGCAGCAGGAAGATGACGGCGTCATCCACCCCGATGCCAGGTTGGTAGGCAAACTGAAGTGGGTCCAGGGATGAGCTCACCAGGGGGCGAAGCTGGACAAGGACCAACCTCTCCAGGGTCTTCATCAGGTGTGATGTTAATGCCACCGGCCTGAAGCTGTTGAGGTCCTTGGGCCGCGGGGTCTTTGGTACTGGTACCACACAGGAGGTCTTCCATAGCTGTGGTACTTTCCCCAGTCTCAAGCTCAAGTTGAAGACGTGCTCAACTGTCCCGCACAGCTGGTCTGCGCAGGATTTGAGGAGCCTTGAGCTGATGCCGTCTGGACCAGTGGCTTTCCTCACTTTGATCCTCCTCAGTTCCTTCCTCACCTGGATAAGGGACACTCTGGGGGGTGGAGTGCTGTGAGCTGATGGAGTGGGGGTGGGTTGCTGGTCAAATCTGTTGAACAATAAGTTTAGCTCATTCACCCACTGTTGGTCCCCCACAGGCTTTTGGTTGGGCCCCTTGAATCCAGACATCGCCTTGAGGCCCTTCCAGACCCCACTGATGTCATTCTGCTGCAGATGGTCCTCCATCCTCTTCATGTTGATATCTTTCCCCTCCCTGATCTTAATCCTCAGCTCCCTCTGAACAGTCCTCAGACTCTCCCTGTTACCCGTCCTAAAGACTCTCTTCTTCTCTTTGAGGAGGGCCTTTATCTCCGGAGAGACCCAGGGTTTGCCATTTGAGAAGCACCGTACAGTCCTGGTTGGTACGGTGTTCTCAATACAGAAGTTGATATAGTCTGTGATGCAGTCGGTGAGACCGTCAATGTCCTCCCCATGGGCGTCACTGAATACCTCCCACACAGTAGACTCAAAACAGACCCTCAGAGCCTCCTCGGCTCCCTCGGACAATCGTCTAACTGTGCAGGTCACATCTGGCTGCTTCTGTGCAAGGGTGGTGTACACAGGCAGGAGGTGCACCAGGTTGTGGTCAGATCTGCCCAGGGGAGAAAGAGGTGTAGATGAATATGCCTCCTTGGTGTTGGCATACAGCAGATCCAGTGTCTTATTGTCTCTGATGTGGCATGTGACATACTGGGTGAAGAGTGGAGGACGGAGGTGGCATGATTGAAGTCCCCAGAGAGAAAGAGGAGGGCATTGGGGTGTTGTGTCAACAGCCTGCTTGTCGCTGAGTGGATGACGTCACAGGCTGCTTCAGCGTTAGCAGAGGGCGGGACATACGCAGCTACCACAATAACGTGCGAGAATTCCCTGGGCAGATAGTTCGGTCTTCATAGCCATTGAAGGCTTAGGTAGAAAATGCACGGCCCGCCACTGGAATAAACTGACTATTAGATCACTACCCCCTATTTAAAGGTAGTCATTATATAATGGTGGGAATAGTTGATGATCAGTTGACGTGTCTCAGTAGGCCTCCATGGTATTAGCTTCTTAAGTGCATTCTGCTTTAGAAATAATTTAGTGCCATTAACCCACTTTGTACAAGGCTGCATAAGATGCTGGTCAATTGCCTCAACGACATTTGTGACAAAGTAATGGTTTAAAATGTTTGATTTTGAATGCTGTTGAGTGTTGATGGACACCACAAAGGAAGGAACACACTAAGCATAGCACCTCTGTGCTAGTAGCAGGCCAACAGCACTAAAGAACAGTAATGGTTCTAATTCCAATAAAGAGAAAATCCAAGGTCACACTGTGAACTTCCTCCCCATCAGAAGACTACAGAGATTGGCTGGGAGAGTGCATAATATCCTCACAGCTATTTTTACCCTCAAATTAAAATCTATGACATGTTGAAATGACTGCAGTGTGCAAGAGGGGTATTCAAAGCAGACACTAATGACGCTTATTAATGGCGTGAATGAAGTCTTGACAGGTCGTGTGTCATTCTGCAGGCAATGCTCCACTGGCATAATGGCTAATGTAAGTGGGGATAATTATATATATTATACCCTGTCTTATGGTATTTTGGCAGGAGTATGAGGAGCCAGGCAGTTAGAGTGGAGAGTGAAAGCGCTTGCTCTTTTGGTGACAGAGATGTGCATGCTTGTGTTTGTGTTTGCGCACATGCATGTATGTTCACCATCTCCAGCAGTGGTCCAGGGGATGAATAATAGTAAGACAACAACACCAAATGGTGGTCAAACAAGACTTTTGCATAAAGAGACGTGCGTCAGATAAGCAAAATTCACAACATCCGTGTCCTGTGTTTTGTTCCAGCCAACAATGTAATGCTCAGAGAAAATGAACACTGTGTGTTTGATGGTAGGCTACTGAATAAATTAAACAATAAATAAATAAAACATAGATGGCTTTCTTTGACAGAACAAATGTGCGCATTGTGAACGGAATTATAGTATGCATGTGTATAATGCATTGTGGTTTGCTTTGTCTGAGGGAGAGAGACAAGCAATGACCATTAAATCCATGTTAGAGACCATGAGCTGTCAGGAAGAGCCTCCTAGATCAGAAAAGAGAATTATGATAGGAGAATAAAGGTTAGAACATTGGTTAGAACACTACAAATAAAAAAATAACTAATATAGAAAATAATTCAAGAGTTATTATTATCATCACCATAATTGTATGATCATGAGTATGATAACCTATTTTTTTAAAGAAAAGGTAGATTGTTTTATTCAAAGTTTTATTTTAAAGCCTTTTAACTATGGTTGTTAAACTAACTATAATTTGAGAAAAGAAGGAAAAGGGCACTTTCAGTAAATAAAAATCATGAAATAAAAATCTAAATTGTGCACTCGCATTATTTTTTAAATAAAAAGACAATAAACATGATTAGTCTTATTGCTGTTGCTACAACACTTTGCAACCCTTTTATTCAACTTCATATGATGATGATGATGATGTTCATTAAAATAAAATAAACTGAATTGAAATTAATGTTTTCAAAGTACATTTTAGCACTAAATGTCACTATAATAGTGCAAGACTATATCATTGCTCCAGTTCAATACAACTTTCTTTATCCCTATAGGGGCAAATGTATACAGCAACTTGCCAACCAGGTCGACAGTGGATGTGTGTAGAGAGCCAGGGACAGCTGCGAGCGGCCAGTGGGAGGTGGTGGTGGTGGGATGGGGAAGGTTTCTGGCTGAGTGGATCTTGGTGGATCTCTCCTCTCTGTGATGTTGGCGGGAGGAGCTGGTTAATTGGAGGCCCGGCGGTAAAAGCTGTTCATTAATGCCACTGTCTCTTGGTCCCCCTGCTCAAACACCTTGCCTCATTTATCTGTGTATTTACCCACTCTCCACCAATTCCAAAACAGGACCTCAGAACACACCAAAGGTTCAACTTGGAACAAGGGGAAAAGGAAGGGAGAAAGAGGAGTGGGGAGGAGGAGAGAGAAACAGAGAGAGAGGGAGAGAAAGGGTAACTTGTGCTCAGTGGGAATTAACAAAGCACTTAGTAATTAAATCTATATTGACATTCTGGTAATTAGCCTCTTGATTAGGAGCAATAACACAATTAGCCAACCAGTCTTTGCTAATTGTTAATTAGTACAAGCAAAGTTTTTGTGTGTATGGCAGAGGGAGGCATGTAAAAGAACAAATGTTAATCTGTCTCCTTCAACATCCACGTCCCCTTTCTTTTTTCTTGCTGCCTTTCTATTGAGCTAGCAGGCAGGTTCATTGCCTTTCTCTTCACTGAAGCTGCATTCAGAAGCACCAGTCAGTAATTAGCTAAAAGTCTTATCTAGGATCTCTTTAGAGAACAGACTGAGCCTTGCTGGTACATCTCCATGTCTTTCTACCTTCGCCAAAACATCCCTCTTCCCCCCCTGCATTCGGCGAGGTGTCATACAGGGGGTATTTGTTCTGAATAAAGATGTGATGTGGATTAAATACAATCATGAAAGGGGAAAAGAAGCCATGGTGCTGGAGATGAATCTTAAGGAGATGTAATTCATCTAAAAGGTTTAAGTTTATGAGGCAGAGGATCAGAACACCTCATTAAAGCTAGGAAGAGAGGACACAGGAAAATAGATGAAGGGACAATAAAGATGTTCCAGGAAGTGAAATTGACATTGACAACAAGTGAAACATGCGTTATTTTCAATTAAGATGGACTTAGCAGTACAAAGAATTTAATTTTCACAAACCCAAAGTGATGGCTAATGAGCCAGTTCTTAAAAGATAGATAGGAAATATCTTTCTTTCAATAACCCACTTGTGCACTGACAACCCTGCACGTACTAGTGTGTGTGCTAGTCTGTGTGTGTGTATGTGTGTGTGCTAGTCTGTGTGTGTGTGTGTGTGTGGGGGGGGGGTTGTCAGTTTCAGATTAGATGGCCTCCAAACACAAATATTTGGCAGCAAGATGAGCTGTCTCAGGACGCACCGGAACATGAAATTAAGCAGGAGAGGTGGAGGTGCCAGCAAGAGCTAAAGCAGCCGTGCTGAGATGAGAGATGTACTGGGAGAGAGAGGTGGATGGGCAGCTGCTCAACACCACTCAAAAAGTAGAGATTTAAAAAAGAATGAAAAAAGGACAAGAAAAATTGGCTCTGCTTCCACAAAATGTGTACATTTATAACTCAATTTCCTGTAATGAAATTTGGAGATGAAAAATGCAAAAAGCGAGTGTGTGGGTAAGTGTGTGTGCGTGGGTGTTATGGTCTTCCTTATACCGAGCTCCTGCTGTGCCCCACCCACTGAGGCTCTAATTGGATCCTTATTACCAGGCCAGCCTCCATCCTAGGAATGATGGATTCATACCACGCAGAATTCCATTAATCATTCCTTATTCACAGTCCACTCTGAGGAGAGGGCAAATTCATTTCTTGTCCCACCGAGCGGCCACCTAAATGAATATTCATGAAAGGAAATTTGGGGTCAGGCCTAATAAGGGAGGTAATTTGTAATTTGCGCTGTTCCCGCTTGGGTCTTGTTCGGCAGGTTAACCTATAGAACAGGCAGGCACATGCGGAACAGACAACGGCACACTTTGCAAGCCACACTTAAACATACTGTATTTTTTACTCCGAACCTGCCGGGTGCCAGCAGGAGTCGTGTACATATTCAGTCTCAGAGTATAAACCGAATATTAAAGCAATATTATGAGAATTTTTTGCTGAATGTCACCCCAAAAGAGTGTGCCAATGTGTGCCTCTTGTGGCTTTTACAATAGATGTATTTTTTCTTCCAAAACTTCAGACACATGCAGAAAATACTGATTTCTGTGTTGTATTTAGATTTCTAAAAAAGATTTACTGTGTGGATTGAGGTCACACTAACCAAGTTCCATCCAGCTAAAAGTAAGATTCAGTGAGTAACACTACTACTACTACTGAAGCACTGGAATAAAACTGAGAATGAAAACCGGCCATCATTTTTGTAAAAAGGCGGATCTTCTCTGCCCTGTAGACTGTTGAACACTTTGAGAAAATCCCTTTAAAATAAAACAGCTGCTTTAAGAGAAGAATAACAAGCACCTTCGATCTGCTTTCACATCACAGCACTTCACCCCCAAAAGCATTTTACTACTCCTGAAATTATGCCCACCTGGCATCACTTAAAGTCACTTAATTAATAATGTATCAATACATTTGAAGTGATTAAAATTCATGACCAGAATGTGTTTTTTAAAATAGTGCCCTTGTATCCTCAGGGTTTCCAATCAGTGCATTGCGTTCGTTAGATCAGGAAGGAATATTTAATTTTACCTGCATGTTTAGTAGGGTCAGGCAATGGGGGCAGGATGCCTACAGCCCTGAGTGTGTATGTATGTAAGTAGGTGTGTGTGTTTGTGTGTGTGTGTGTTTTTGAGGAAAGAGGGTGTTAGTTACAAGCACTCGTTGGCACAACGACACCTTTGTAGAGCCAGATCCAGTGTGCAGACAGATAGACATTCTATTCCAAATGTATTTATATGTATACCCCAAACACACACATCTAGTAGCATCCCATAATTTGATCTGCCACCCTCTCATCACCTTTGTGTTGGCTCTGCCCTTCTTCTTTGACTCCATCATCAACCTCTGTTCGAAAGGGGAACAGCCATTAAGTTTGAAATTAAACAAGATCGATTTAGTTTAGTGTTATTTAAAATGTAAAATACTGATTCTACATTTATGTATTTTTAAGTAAAAGAACACAATGTTTTTTGCATTCCAGAATTAGATCAGTTTAAAAATATCAATCACTTAATTTGTAGAGCACTTAGCATTAAACTCAAATCCGTTCAAAATGCTTTGCAAATTCTCCTGTGAAGTTCAGAGAGAGAAGTATTTAGATGTTTTACTTAAGTAAAATGATAAATGCAAAGATTTTAATTCATTCTTTTAAAAGTAAAAGTGTTGCATTCAAATCAAATAAAAATACAGAAGTATAACATAAATATCAAAAGTAAAAGTACTTATAATGCAAAATGGCCCCTTTGTGTTTTTTTATAATATATTAATATCACTGGAATATAACAATACTAATTGAACAACATATAAACAGTATTTTAGTGTTGTCAATGTGGAGCTAATATTTACAATGGTCTATGGTATTCAGTAATGCATACAGGACTGTCTCAGAAAATTAGAATATTGTGATGAAGTTCTTTATTTTCTGTAATGCAATTAAATAAACAAAAATGTCATGCATTCTGGATTCATTACAAATCAACTGAAATATTGCAAGCCTTTTATTCTTTTAATATTGCTGATTATGGCTTACAGCTTAAGAAAACTCAAATATCCTATCTCTAAATATTAGAATATCATGAAAAAGTATACTAGTAGGGTATTAAACAAATCACTTGAATTGTCTAATTAACTCGAAACACCTGCAAGGGTTTCCTGAGCCTTGACAAACACTCAGCTGTTATAAATCTTTTTTTTTACTTGGTCTGAGGAAATATTAAAATTTTATGAGATAGGATTTTAGAGTTTTCATAAGCTGTAAGCCATAATCAGCAATATTAAAAGAATAAAAGGCTTGCAATATTTCAGTTGATTTGTAATGAATCCAGAATGCATGACATTTTTGTTTTTTTAATTGCATTACAGAAAATAAAGAACTTTATCACAATATTCTAATTTTCTGAGACAGTCCTGTATGTATATATCATGTGTTTTGAGTATTACATTTTGATCTGCAAAGTAACTGCGATGAAATAAATGTAGTGGAGTCATATTTCTCTTTATGTTGTGGTGTGATGGAAGTCAAGTAAAGTCCAAATTATTTCTGAAGTAGTACTTGAGTAAATCAAACATAAAAGAATAGGGATTATTAAAAATGGGTTAGTAATGCACACTAAAACAGAAATAATATCCAGTATATATTTAAGCAAAGCATTACCTGGATGGCCTGCTACATGTACATGCTGCTTACAAATTATTGCCTGAAAAATGTATTCAGAGTATTAAACCTGGATCAACCTACTTTTAATTATCATTCTTACAGGATATTTTAATGCTGATATGTCTTTGTTTTCTCAAAGTTTTCTTTAAATGCAGTCTTTTTCAATTGTGGAGTTCCTATTTTTCACTTGTAGACATAGATGCAAAGATGCAGACCAGGTACAGGGGAGTACTCACCTATTTTTTTAAACTTTGAAACTTGAGCAACGCTGAGCTGAACACTGAAGGGACCAGAGGAGGGCAGAGGGGTGACAGAGAAGCCGCTCTGCAAAGAAAGACAAGTACCATTGAAGGTCTAAATAAGGAACATGGTGTTTCTTGCCATAAAGGTGAGCAGACTATTTCTCTGTCCTCTCATGTATAATACATCTTTCTCTGTTTCACCCCAAGGTTCAGAAGCCCAGGGCCCTAGAGACCAACACAGTCTTTTAAAGATATGTGCTCACTTAATCACTGAAGAAAATGGCCCCTAGAGCTAGCCTAATATTATAATTAATTAATTCAACCAAAGAGGGGTATTAAATTTCCTCCCTCTTAGGATATCAGCTGAATACATTGACCTTTGTGGAAATCGCCCTCTAATTCGAATCAGGTTTCCGAACCGCTTATAGACTAAACTTGTTTCTTTTTCTCGTCTTTTGGTTCTCCTTGTCCGTAAAGAGTTAGAATGCTTCACATGCGAGGGTGAAGCTTGTGTATGAGGTTGCCAGTTTGCCTCTTTACTCTTTCTTCATGTTGTGTCTGTGATCATGCATGTGAGTGTGTTTCTCTGCATATACTGTATATAGGTATGTGTGCACAAAAGTGCATGTGAGTGATCCCTAGTTTTATCTCCCTGCTGTAACACAGAAAAGAACAAAAAGTTTTCTTATTACCGGAAAGAGTGGTAGCAGGCAGCTAAGTCTCTTTCTATCTCTGTCTCTTTCTCAGCGGTGTAGCTGACTCCCCAGTGTACTTTGGGTCTTCAGTAACTCTGACTGAAGTTCAGAGGGGTTAGGTAGTATACTCAGGAGGAAGAGGAGAGACAAGAGAGAGAAGGGAGGGAGGGGGGGGGGGGTTAAGCAGGATTGTAACGGTGGCAGTTTTAAAACAGAACTTTAAATCTCCACCTACGATAGAGGGAGAGAGAGAGAGAGAGAGGACAATGGCGTCATGTGGTGTGCTGTTATCTTCAGGTCTCTGAAAGGCAGGAGAAAAGAGGATGAAAATAAAAAGAAGCTTGAAGAAGGGCATAAATGTGATAACAGCTGTGGGCTGTATAATCTATGCTGCTTTTCAGGGAGGTATGGAAAAAAAAACATAACATCTTTGTGACCTTCAGATTTTAAGTTAAGTGAAACAGCTTCTCACTCACAACACCAAATGAAATGGAAGAGGATTTGAAAGATGGATGGATGAGTGGATGAGTGGATGGCTGCGTGGATGGATTGGCTGATAGAGAAACAAACACCGCAAAAAACAAATAGATGTCAGGAGCTTAGGTTTGAAAGAATCCTGTGTGCCAGACCATTAGTTCGTCAGTAATCTTCATGGTTTTTTGGTTGTCAAGGACACTGATATTAACCTTAATTTGAGGTCCCACTCAAGATAAATGTGCAGTCTCTATGATGCAGGAAACATCACTCTCATAGCCCCTCCATCAGTTGCTGCAGGAAAGGATGGAATCGTTAACCTTCAAAATGTGACAGATTCTATGTCAGTAGTGTATTTATTTTAACACTAATAAGCTTAATTCAATACTCCCACCAACTCACAAAACTAAGAGATGTTAAGGTATTAGTTTTCCAACGTTGATCATTCAAACAGCTGAACAACAGTTTGCCCATCATGTTTCCGGGCAGCCTGTCAGTGGAATTCAGAGAAGACACCATATCTTAATTGTTTAGCAGTTGCACCAGATGCTCTTTCTGTCAGTGGGTGACATTCACTGCAATTCCAAACAAGATATTCATTTTCAGTGTAAAAAAAAGTCAGTCAAGCCTTGTTAGTTTTCTGTTTAACTGTGTTGTGGACCACTAACTCCCCCTACTGGTTATCTAAGAGGAAAGACTTGTACAGTATCCAAGGAGAAATCACTGTAAGAATCCAGGATACGTGGACTTTTGGTCCAAACTTGATTTAATCAATGATGAGACTACTTCTAATTTATCTTTCATGATGATCTAAATTATAGCTTTTGCAAAAAGTATAATTTTTTACAATCGTTTCAAAAGAACAAAAAGAAAAAGACTCATTTTAGATTTTAAAGTGAACTTGTTGAAGTGTGCATGTGCGGTCAGTGACTCAGCTTACCACTAAAACTCCTCATCTCTCGTCTGCTTCTTCATCTGCGGCAGAGGAAAGTTAAAAGATAAGAGTTAGAATGAACGATAAAGACCGGTACCAGAACACCACAACTGTCACCCAGTTCTCACCTCTCCTGCAACTCATCTTTTTACCTCCCCACACATGAAAAGATTGATCCTTCCATGCGACAGGTAATTGCGGAGACATTATTCATCTCTCCTGCCCATTTGAGACACTTGTCTTTGAGGAATAGAGGCACGAGAGGTTGAAGGGAGTCAATGAGGAGTATTAAATATGTAGAGGAAGATGGACAAAGGTGTGTCAGAATAAAGAGGGGCAGGTGGGAATGAAGAAAGACACGGGGTGCGTGGAGACAGAGTTAATACCAAGTTACTTCGTGAGAGACTGTGGGAAAGAAAAAGGAAGGCGTTGTTGTCTTGACAGTATGAATGGATGTTTGTAAACTCTGTTTTGACATTTCAAAGAGACAAAAACACTTTTACAATGTGAATTTTAATTTATTTAACTGCTAGGAAACGGAAACAATTAAAGAACTTTCAAACTCTTAATTTCTCCAATCTGTTTCCAGAGGTGCCCCCAAAACTTTAGAAACATCTTCAATCTGTGGTGGTGATGAATTATGGATCTAAAATCAATGTTGTGTCATGGTGCCATCTCCATTAGAGCCTTTTTGATAGTGGGCCATCAGGTCCTACAGGATTATGCTAGCCTGCAAAAGCTATAAAAATTGTCTCCAATCTCCATCCGTGTGGTAAAAGACAGTATTTTTAGTGTAACTTCCAGTCTGCCCGTCAGTGAGAATGTACGGTGTGTGGCCTGAGCAGGAGAGATCATAAAGCAGACTGTGATTGATGGTATCTTAATGGAAGAGGATGGATCAATAAGTAATATCAGCAGGTTTTAATTCAAGCAACATACATAAACCTTTACCAACTTCACAATGTCACTCAGTGTTCATAAAAGTTTTCTACACATCGCCTCGAACAAAAAGAGATAAATCCATCAAAAAGTCATCTTAGTTTTACAGTCATCCCTCCCTCCTCTCTTCTTTCCCTCCTCCCCCTCCCCCTCATCTCCATTTTGATATCTGTCTATTAGCAGAGGGTGAGGCCTTTCCTGCTCTCACATCCAGGGGCTAAATTAGCTCAATCAGCCCCCTTTCACCTCTCTTCCGTGGGCTTTAAACTGAGTGACACACTGCTCCCCTGGGAGGAACGACTCTTATATTCTCTCACACACACACATGCACTCACACACACGCACACACACACAGGAGGGAAGAGTGCTTTGGGGGCAGGTAGAGGGAGAGGATGGGTTTAGGAGGAGGAAGAATGAAAAGGAAGATTGGAGGATCCATCCTCAGCTCTGAATGGAGCTCCTTGTTGAACACAGAAGAGAGAAACCTCTGATTATTTTACGTCTCCCTCTTCCTCTCCCCTCTGTAGGGCACAGTGGAGTTCAAGGTGCCAAAAAATCCTTCAAAAGGCCCAACCTTCAAAAAAAGAGGTGATGAGTGTTTCTAAGTATGTGTTCCCTCACTCCACAGCCAGGACACAATGCCAGGGACGAATGATGCGTTCCTCTGCTAACATTTTTCAAATCGTATCTTCATGTTAGATTTGTCTCAACCCTTCCCCTCTCTCCCTCTCACAAAACAGGCACCCTAGGTTCTTTGAAACTGCAAGGCAGGCACTTCTGCAGCGTTAATAGCAATGTGTGTGTGTGTGTGTGAGTGTGTGGGGGATGGGGCGGGGGTGGGGGGAAGTGGTGATCGGAGTGAGCCATAAGATCTACTCTTTGCATCTCTACAGGGATTTATTAGACAGGGGAGTACATTAGCATCATAAAGACCCAGGACAATGGGCCTGTGGATGGGCTGCAGACACCACCACTACACTTAAACATGCTCTGCAGCATCAGTCAGTTTATGTGTGTGTATGGGGAATACGATTACCCCGATTTGACTTAAGAAAGGCTGTTAAATGGTTTTATGGATCATCCTGAAGCAGCCCTGGACTCCTGGATCAGGAGGAATATGAAAGAGCATCAAAAGAGAAGAAAAGATGCCAAAAAAGAAGGCAGGTGAAATGTTAAAGATAGTAAGGTGAATTTTATCAAATTGGCACTAATACATGTAATAAAAAAATAAAACATTTATACTTCTCTTTGTTAAAAGTGTGTACTGGGAACGATGCCCTGCTATGCTGAGATTTTATGAAATAGCAGGTCACCACAAAAAAATTAAAGCAAACAAAATGCTTTGCTGATGAAACACATAGCAAGGATTACTTAATTTTACTAACTATTTGTGAATAAGGTCAAATTAAAATTTAATTTGTTGTATTTAGTATTTAAAAGAGCAGCAGCTCAGTCTTTTCTGTGACTGCTGTGGCAGTGGTATCAAACAGTTTAATGAGACGCAGGAGCGTCTCTACATTGTGGATCTCTGGTGCTCTCTGGTGGACTTATAATGTAACAATATTAATGTATCTGTTGTCTGCCTATATATGCCCAAAACTACAAATACAGTGGGACAAACACTAACATAAACAATATATTCAAAGAAACTATTGACTTACTTTTTAGCATCTTACATTTGACACAGACAGGACATGGACATTTGACAATATCTCATCTTGAATTAAAAGTCCCAACATTTTAACTGTGTTGTTACTAAATCTAGCTCTCAGAATAACTATGATTCCAAATGAAATATATATTTTAATTTAGATTTCTAAATGCTGAAGGGACATTACAATTTAGAAAACGACCTTCTAGTGTAAAGTTATGCACACACTGTACATTATTCTGCATAGTGAGGCTCAGACCTCAAGCAAATAACATTTTTGAGTGAAGGGAGACTTTAACCTTGTGGAAAGACACACTTTTTTCATAATTCACATCAATAAGAAACACTAAAAGTCAGTGAATGGATTCTGGTAAAACATTTTATATTCTCAGTAAAATCAGAACCACTTTTCCCTGTGTACTTTTTTCTGCCAAGCGTCCTCTAGTGGAGGCCGAAGCAGATCTTTGGAGTGTTGGCTGGGTGAAAGTACAACAAAAGTCCAACTGTGGCTGATAGGGAAAAGGCACAACTCTGGCAGAAAGAAAGTGGCTGATGCAGAATCATTGATACCCCGCCATGGCAACCAAAACTCCTCAGCTCAGAGTTTTGGTTCTAAAAACCCAAGTCAGGAAGGACGGGTTCATGGCAACCTGCTTCAGTCTGACCGGAACCACTGATAAAGTTTACATTCATAAAATGAGCAATTTGAATCTAAATGAAATCAAATAAACAAGTTTCTGTCTGGCTCCAGAAATGTATCTTATAAAAATGACATCGTAAATGTACATAATCTCTTTGAAGTCAGTTCTGGAAGTTTATAAAGGGCTCGGTGGCTTGTGTAACTTTACAGTGTGCTTACTGAAAATGTCTCTGAGAAGAAAGGGTAGTTTTGGAATAAAATTGTAAAATGGCTAAAACAACAAATACAAATAAAATACATTTAAGTGGCTTAGTGGCATATAACATCTGAAATGAATTGTATTCCATCATTCTTCCATGTACAAAGTCAAAATAATAATAGTTTCCAGTGCTTTGAAAGATAAAATAAACAACAAACTGTAATAAAGAAAACAAACACCTCTTTTAATCAAAAAAAGATAATCAGCAACGTTTTTTTTCTACCTTCAATCAGTACTGATAACAAATCAAAGCCAAGTCCTAGGTCTACCAAAGCAGAGATACAACTCGGCTCCACTTCTGCCCAACGTAACCATCACCATGACAGATGCAGTCAGTGGGATAACAGATTCCTTTTCGGTGGCAGTTTGAAGAGGACCTGCGTTTTATTTCTGCAGCCAGCAGCTTCAATCGACTCGTCAGGGGAGGAACTGCAGCCTTGTAAACATGCTGATTTGAGAACTGTCTCAAGGCTGCATGCTTTAATAGTGGAGATTACATAACTTCTACTGTCAACTAAGACAAACTATATCTTTTTCTCTCCCTGTCACTTTATATTCTTTCACCCGGGCTTCGCAAGCAAGCTGGTTCCCACAAAGACAATTAGTGAGAGAATGTGTTTTCAAATGTTTCCTAAAATGTGGACGCTTAAAGAATATACTTTGGCTTAGCAGGCTAAAATAGATCTGTTTTTGAACACCAAACAGCTGGGCAACACTAGAATATCAGATTGAGGATGAGAACAATGTGACCGGACTGCATCCCCTTGAGATAAATTATGCATGCAGGACCATGAAGCTGTTTACATTATATTCACTATCATTCAGTTAATCATTTATGGTTACTAAAAGAGTTTGATGTATGAGACAATGCACTTGGTTGTCCTTGTATCTGATAACTTTAATCTAATTAACTGCTGGTTTTGTCCCTTGTTCAATTATGATTCAGAGCCACCTTTACGGAAACAAGGCCACGTATGCAATATAACTCCTGAGCTGGCAGTGTTGTTTTGCCACTTGTAAGTTTCTCTATCTGTCTGTGTGTGTGTGTGTGTGTGTGTGTGTGTGTGTGTGTGTGTGTGTGTGTGTGTGTGTGTGTGTGTGTGTGTGTGTGTGTGTGTGTGTGTGTGTGTGTGTGTGTGTGTGTGTGTGTGTGTGTGTGTGTGTGTGTGTGTCTGCACTGGCATCAAACTGAGGACAAGCGCGAGTTTTTAACCTTTGGAGTGAGGACCAAAACACAAAGTGAGGACATTTAGGCCGGTCCTCACTTTGTTTTCACTGATATGGCCTCTAGAGGGTGGTAAAATGCTTCTCTCAAAGTTTCAGCTTGGACCTCAGAAAGATAGTAAACTGAGGATTTTTTTTTTGAAGTGTTTGTAGTGTGTGTACGTACACACACTTCTGCTCTTTATCGCCCCCTATCGGAATGTCCTATTTATTAGCCCAGAGCAATGTTTACAATAGAAAAGGAGAGTTACTAGGTTGTTTTAGTTAAATGAAATACAATATATATTTTATTTAAAGTTATAATGTATTATTTATTTTTAATAAATTATATATTTTTATTTTAGTACATTAAATGTAGCTTTTTTACTTAATATAAAATAATAATAATTGCTTTACATTTGAAACTATTTTAAAACCTTCCTGATATCTACTTTAAAAGTAAACTGCACCTTATTTTTAATTCAAAATTGAGGTCTTCATGTATAACTGAGATGTGAGGAATGACTATCATGTCATCACAGGTCAGATTGTGTATCAATAAGGTTTCAGTCAGTGTTACCTTTCAGGATAGAGGACATTAAGTGCACACTTGAATTGGTCAGTAATATACTGTGATTTTGTTATCAACAGGTGGTATTTCCGATCCTGCTGTATATTTTCCATCATATTTAAACATCAATAGTATTTATTAAATATGTTGACATACACAAATATTATAAATTGAGTTTTTAAAAAATCAAATTACTCTTTTTATTAGATGTAAGTGGGTGTAAAGCAGGGATCTCAAACTCGCAGACAATAGTTTGTGGCCCTCAACTCCGCATTTTGTCACACTCACGATTTTTTAAGGAGCAGTGTGCTGCAGTGAAGACCGGGGAGCAACTGGGTTCAGTGTCTCACTCAAGGACAGTTCAACATGAACTATGGGGAGAGCGGGGATCGAACCGGGGACCTTGTGGTTACAGGACTCTCCCCACTGAGCTACACCCGACTAGTGTCTGCACAACATTCAGTGGAGATAAGTATGCTGAATTGTAAAGCTCCAGGAGAAATGAGATCACAGGTTTGCAGACTTCAAGACACACAGAGACACTTTTCAGATGTTTGCTGACCTTCTCCTTCAATGTGTAAGAGGCTCCTCTGGGCTTCACACTGAGCTCATGGACCTGCAACTCTGAACTCAAAGCCAAGGTCAGGGAGGTGAGTGGACCAGCAGACAAGCTTGGACACCTCCCCTGAGCTTTTCAGGATGTTCAAGTCTCAAGTTTCATGTCCATGTGCCTTTTTAGGAGCACATATGTGTAAAAAGCTCTATCCCACCATGAACTTTAATAGGATAACAGTGACCATCTTAACAACGTGACCACGAAACAGAGTGAGTGACCATCTTAACAACATGACCACGAAACAGAGTGAGTGACCATCTCAACAACGTGACCACGAAACAGAGTGAGTGACCATCTTAACAACGTGACCACGAAACAGAGTGAGTGACCATCTTAACAACGTGACCACGAAACAGAGTGAGTGACCATCTCAACAACGTGACCACGAAACAGAGTGAGTGACCATCTTAACAACGTGACCACGTAACAGAGTGAGTGACCATCTTAACAACGTGACCACGAAACAGAGTGAGTGACCATCTTAACAACGTGACCACGAAACAGAGTGAGTGACCATCTCAACAACGTGACCACGAAACAGAGTGAGTGACCATCTTAACAACGTGACCACGAAACAGAGTGAGTGACCATCTCAACAACGTGACCACGTAACAGAGTGAGTGACCATCTTAACAACGTGACCACGAAACAGAGTGAGTGACCATCTCAACAACGTGACCACGAAACAGAGTGAGTGACCATCTCAACAACGTGACCACGAAACAGAGTGAGTGACCATCTCAACAACGTGACCACGAAACAGAGTGAGTGACCATCTCAACAACGTGACCACGAAACAGAGTGAGTGACCATCTCAACAACGTGACCACGAAACAGAGTGAGTGACCATCTCAACAACGTGACCACGTAACAGAGTGAGTGACCATCTTAACAACGTGACCACGAAACAGAGTGAGTGACCATCTCAACAACGTGACCACGAAACAGAGTGAGTGACCATCTCAACAACGTGACCACGAAACAGAGTGAGTGACCATCTTAACAACGTGACCACGAAACAGAGTGAGTGACCATCTCAACAACGTGACCACGAAACAGAGTGAGTGACCATCTCAACAACGTGACCACGAAACAGAGTGAGTGACCATCTCAACAACGTGAACACGTAACAGCGTGACCATCTTAACAACGTCACCACGTAACAGCGTCACCATCTTAGCAGGTCAACACAGACTTGGTAACCTCATCGTATTTGAACAGCTAACTGTCTCCTGCTAGAGAGGCTAGCAGGCCTATGGTAGCCACTTCCCCTCCATAGCGGTATCATTCAGTGTAAATGTGTATAGCTTTGTTCATCACAGAACACAATAAAACACGTTTTTAATGATGCAACATAATCCCATGACTTGCTGTGGGAGTCAGTGGTTTAGAGATTATATATAGCATTGTGTAGCTACGTTAAAGTGCTAGCTGCTCTCATACAACTCAGCTAACAAGTCTTCATGACTTCAGAACTCGTACATAAAATGCTTCATGCTGCTTCTCTCAGGAGCTACAGTGCAGGGTGTGTAGTACATTGGTTCAGTTTAACATCTTGATGGGTCTGCTGCTCAGAGGCTCTTCCATGAGTGGTTTATATAGTGGTTCTGTATAGCTTGGTGAACTGGACATGGGAACTTTCTCACAGCCATATTGAGGTTGGGAACTTTTCGTAAGGGTCATAATGTAGTTAAGTGTCCACTAAAGTTAGTCTGAGTCTGTGGGCCCTCTTCCATCTCCGTATCCTCTATCTATGGTATCAGCTGGTTCCTGGTGTCATACGTGCCTTCACAATACCTCACCAGTAAAAAATACACCCCTATTGCTTTACCATTTAGCTGACCTTACATTAGCCAAACACTAACTGAGTGAGCTCAGGTAATTAGGGTGACCAGACGTCCGGATTTAGGCCGAACAATCCAGATTTTCTTTTTTCCGAGTCCCGGAAAAGACGATTTTGCAGCTCGGCTCGACAATTTGGGTCCAAACAACTAAACTAAACATGGTAAGTTGATGAAACTCACACATGCTATGCTTGATTGGTTGTGCTTGGTGATTACATGCTTGTTGTTTGTGGAGGACTTAGTAAAATGAGTGAAATTACGGCATGAAAAATGGAGTCACCATATTTAATCATAAGGTTCCTGTAGAAACAAAAATTCATATGAAATGACCATTTCTTGGGACATGAACTGTTTACCTCCTCCTGGGGTCAAAGGTCGTGTCTGAAGGACTTCAGAATCAAGGTCTCTATGGCGGCCAGCAGCCAGATCGAGCTCCAGTATTGCAAATAGAGAATTAACTATTTAGTGAGTACACAAGTCTGATGTTTTATTCCCCAAACAGATACACTATGATAATGTTGTGTCAGGGCAGCCACTCCATATGATGCAGTTTGTTTGCTGTAAATTAAATTGAGAAAATATATTAATTTCCTGTAGGAAGTTCTTAAGCCAAATTGATTTCTAATGCAGCATTTTGATTTTATGAATGGGTTACATATGATATGAATATCCATTGGGGTTGAAACTATACAGATGTGTGAATGCTGATAACAGTCTTGTTGCTGTGTGTCCCTGCAGGAGAGGAACAGGCCGTTGGTCTTGAGGTGGCCTGCTGCACACGATGCTCACAAGTCCCCAAGAGACTGAAGCACTTTAGACAGTCTTTACTTGTTGAGCCGTAAACCAAATTCTTTATGCTTTTAAAACATGAATGTGTCTCTTTATTATTTATGTGACCTGTGATTTAATGTGTACATTTTAAGTTCATAAATGTTATGCTTGTTATGTTGTAGGACACGCTGGAGGGATTCTATCTCCCTGTGAACCCCTCGGGATCCTCCAGAATGAGCAGGTGAGAGGGAAGTCTGGGTCTGCTGCCTGAGACCCGACCCCGGAATAAGCGGATGACAATGGATGGATGGATGTTATGCATTGAGGCACTCAGCACTTTTCATCTCAATGGTCAGTTTCTGAACACCACAATGTGAATAAATACAAATACTGTGAACAAAGACTTTCTGACTCTTCAAGACTATTTGTTCCTATTCTGTTACACAGACATCATGTAGAATCACACAATGTTGTATTGTAGAGGAGAGCATGGCAAAGTCCAATTATTCACAGCCTCAAACAATACCGCATACTATCCTCCTTTTTGGAGTTATGGATATGGTCACCCTACAGGTAATGGACCGGAGATTCTTACTTGGGACACATTAATGTCTACGTCATTTAAAGCAAGATTAGCAAAGCGTATAAACATGATGATGATGATGCTGTTGTCGCTGCATATTCATTGTCAACAACAATGTAAGAAACACTCCAAACCTGCAGAACAGTCAGTAAAGAATGGTGTGGACATTTTTTTGTAAATTCTCAAAGGTCCAATTATGTTGGACTGCATTATATGAACATGTTTATAATCTTGGGCTCTACTACTTTGGGTACTATATGTCGAACTATTAATTTTGTAATTTTGAATGCAGAACTTTTACTTATGACAGGGGATTAAACTGTGTAATTACTAACTGTGCTGATAAATGATAAACGTTCACCATAAGGCTGTAGACCAGCCTGTAGGCCGGAGAGTGAAACTCAGCATAGTGACGTGTCTCTGCTGCGCTGCGCTGGGGACTTAAACGATGGCCCATCAGGGGGAGGGGCTAGGGGTGATTGAAAAACATCAGCTTTCCCGCCCTGAGTCACAGTGTGAGTTTCCGAGGCACGGTGAACCTGCTACTGTCT
This sequence comes from Pseudoliparis swirei, assembly GCF_029220125.1. NCBI lineage: Eukaryota > Metazoa > Chordata > Actinopteri > Perciformes > Liparidae > Pseudoliparis > Pseudoliparis swirei. The sequence goes on from NC_079405.1 coordinate 18,922,029, forward strand.
GCTAGATCTAGTCTGAAGCTGAGACTGGACCACCACCATGGAAGAGAAGACCCAACCATGGAGCGGTCCAGAAGAACTGAGCGACTGAAGGTTAGTTAAAGGTTTAGTTTGACGGCTTAGTTAAGAAGTATTACTGGGGGGTGTGTGTGTATTTGTGTATCAGTCAAAGTGTGAAAGAGGTTATTTGGTTTAATGCAGCATAGTGCAACAACAAGTTAAGACACTTAATATTCCTGTTTTTTATTTTAAAAAGTGGGACACTGTTGTATGTAATGTTATATTGGTTTCTGGGTGTGTTAATTATCTCCAAGGGTTAACCCTGTGGGCTCTGGGCTTCACTGGGTGTTTTTTTCACAAAATCTAAATCATGGTGAAAGTTACTTGAGTCCTGTCGCACCGCGTCACCGACCGGTTGCCTCTGTCTCTGTGTGTGAATCACACACCAGTTCACAGAAGGAGGAAGAGGAAACCGACTGGTTCATCTAGTACTTTAAACGTATTTCTGCCCCCGATTATCGCAGAGAAATAAATATTTTAAAAAGGTGATTATGTTTATTTAGTAGTTACATTAGTAGAGCAGTCAGTAAGTTATATCTGTGAGGTACTCTATGGATCCAAGACTCATAACATAGAGATAAGTTAGTTATAAGAACACAATTAAATGAAGTAAAGAACTCGGGGCCCTATCGACCATTAGGATAGAAGACAGGCTTCATAAAGATGTCATCATATTGTCCCAGTACCCACAATGCAGCCCATAGTCACTGCGTCTTTAACCCTCCAGTTTAAACTACTAGATGAATCAGTCGGGTTTCCTCTTCCTGCTCCGTGAGCTCGTAGTGGGTCACACAGAGAGAGAGGAGGCGGGTCGGCTGACGGAGCTTCAGAGCCCGAAGGCTTTCCTTTCCAACGCTGGATACAAATTTCACTCTACTCTGTTTTTTTAGATGGAGGTTTTGACCTCTCCTCCACCAGGACACACCGGACCAGAGTGATGAGGACGGGGCTCGGATGTGGAGAGTGAGTGAGGAACTGTACAAAAAATACATGTTAGGGATTATATTTACTTTTTTTGAAAGGTTATCTGTAAAACCTTTTTGTGACTTAAAAAATAATCAATAGCCATACCAGTCAAATTAAAAAGCTCCATTCACACTCTAACCAATTAAAATTCACAATTTACCAGAGAAAATAATCACTCACAAAAGCCCTTGTATTGTAATCTGCTAACTTTACAGCTGAAAGTCCCACATCGTCTTCACTGGCGTCCCACGGACGGGAAGCGAGGCGGGGAGGTGGCTGATGGTACCTTGTCTTCTTTTTAATTATTAGCAGCCAGCTAGTCCGATATTAATGTCAGCCATTGACAAATTAACCACTCATGAACAATCAAATACTAAACATAAACCTTGATATTCAATATACCTGAGGTGTTATTTATTAACTCCCACCAACTAAAGTTTGTCTTTTCTGTTGTAGACCAGAGTCCAGGAAGAAGCCCGGCTCAGAAGGAAGAGGAGAGGAAGCATGAAGGCGGTGGGGAAAAAACAAGTAAGTTCTTTTTATGTAGCCACATTCATGTGTTCATGTAGTCACATTCACCTGTTCGTGTCGTCACATTCACCTGTTCATGTCGTCACATTCACCTGTTCATGTAGTCACATGCACCTGTTCATGTCGTCACATTCACCTGTTCATCTAGTCACATTCACCTGTTCATGTCGTCACATTCACCTGTTCATGTAGTCACATTCACCTGTTCATGTAGTCACATGCACCTGTTCATGTCGTCACATTCACCTGTTCATGTCGTCACATTCACCTGTTCATTCACCTGTTCATCTAGTCACATTCACCTGTTCATGTCGTCACATTCACCTGTTCATGTAGTCACATGCACCTGTTCATGTCGTCACATTCACCTGTTCATGTCGTCACATTCACCTGTTCATCTAGTCACATTCACCTGTTCATGTCGTCACATTCACCTGTTCATGTCGCCACATTCACCTGTTCATGTCGTCACATTCACGTGTTCATGTCGTCACATTCACCTGTTCATGTCGTCACATTCACCTGTTCATCTAGTCACATTCACCTGTTCGTGTCGTCACATTCACCTGTTCGTGTCGCCACATTCACCTGTTCATGTCGTCACATTCACGTGTTCATGTCGTCACATTCACCTGTTCATCTAGTCACATTCACCTGTTCGTGTCGTCACATTCACCTGTTCGTGTCGTCACATTCACCTGTTCGTGTCGTCACATTCACGTGTTCATGTAGTCACATTCACCTGTTCATGCCGTCACATTCACGTGTTCATGTAGTCACATTCACCTGTTCATCTAGTCACATTCACCTGTTCGTGTCGTCACATTCACGTGTTCGTGTCGTCACATTCACGTGTTCATGTCGTCACATTCACCTGTTCGTGTCGTCACATAAACCTGTTCGTGTCGTCACATTCACCTGTTCATCTAGTCACATTCACGTGTTCGTGTCGTCACATTCACGTGTTCGTGTCGTCACATTCACCTGTTCATGCCGTCACATTCACCTGTTCATCTAGTCACATTCACGTGTTCGTGTCGTCACATTCACCTGTTCGTGTCGTCACATTCACCTGTTCATGCCGTCACATTCACCTGTTCATCTAGTCACATTCACCTGTTCATGTCGTCACATTCACCTGTTCATGTCGTCACATTCACCTGTTCATGCCGTCACATTCACCTGTTCATCTAGTCACATTCACCTGTTCATGTCGTCACATTCACCTGTTCATGTCGTCACATTCACCTGTTCATGCCGTCACATTCACCTGTTCATCTAGTCACATTCACCTGTTCGTGTCGCCACATTCACCTGTTCATGTCGTCACATTCACGTGTTCATGTAGTCACATTCACCTGTTCATCTAGTCACATTCACCTGTTCGTGCCGTCACATTCACCTGTTCGTGTCGTCACATTCACGTGTTCGTGTCGTCACATTCACCTGTTCGTGTCGTCACATTCACCTGTTCATCTAGTCACATTCACCTGTTCATGTAGTCACATTCACGTGTTCATGTAGTCACATTCACCTGTTCGTGTCGTCACATTCACCTGTTCGTGTCGTCACATTCACGTGTTCGTGTCGTCACATTCACCTGTTCATGTCGTCACATTCACGTGTTCATGTAGTCACATTCACCTGTTCATGTCGTCACATTCACCTGTTCATGTCGTCACATTCACGTGTTCATGTCGTCACATTCACCTGTTCATGCCGTCACATTCACCTGTTCGTGTCGTCACATTCACCTGTTCGTGTCGTCACATTCACCTGTTCGTCTAGTCACATTCACCTGTTCATCTAGTCACATTCACCTGTTCGTGCCGTCACATTCACCTGTTCGTGTCGTCACATTCACCTGTTCATGTAGTCACATTCACCTGTTCATCTAGTCACATTCACCTGTTCATGTAGTCACATTCACGTGTTCATGTCGTCACATTCACCTGTTCATGTCGTCACATTCACCTGTTCATGTCGTCACATTCACGTGTTCATCTAGTCACATTCACCTGTTCGTGCCGTCACATTCACCTGTTCGTGTCGTCACATTCACCTGTTCATCTAGTCACATTCACCTGTTCGTGCCGTCACATTCACCTGTTCGTGTCGTCACATTCACCTGTTCGTGTCGTCACATTCACGTGTTCGTGTCGTCACATTCACCTGTTCGTGCCGTCACATTCACCTGTTCATGTCGTCACATTCACCTGTTCGTGCCGTCACATTCACCTGTTCGTGTCGTCACATTCACGTGTTCGTGTAGTCACATTCACCTGTTCATCTAGTCACATTCACCTGTTCATGCCGTCACATTCACCTGTTCATGCCGTCACATTCACGTGTTCATGTCGTCACATTCACCTGTTCATGCCGTCACATTCACCTGTTCATCTAGTCACATTCACCTGTTCGTGCCGTCACATTCACGTGTTCGTGTCGTCACATTCACCTGTTCCTGTCGTCACATTCACCTGTTCGTGTCGTCACATTCACGTGTTCGTGTCGTCACATTCACCTGTTCCTGTCGTCACATTCACGTGTTCGTGTCGTCACATTCACCTGTTCGTGTCGTCACATTCACCTGTTCGTGTCGTCACATTCACCTGTTCCTGTCGTCACATTCACCTGTTCGTGTCGTCACATTCACCTGTTCATGTCGTCACATTCACCTGTTCATGTCGTCACATTCACCTGTTCCTGTCGTCACATTCACCTGTTCGTGTCGTCACATTCACCTGTTCGTGTCGTCACATTCACCTGTTCGTGTCGTCACATTCACCTGTTCGTGTCGTCACATTCACCTGTTCGTGTCGTCACATTCACCTGTTCGTCGTCACATTCACCTGTTCCTGTCGTCACATTCACCTGTTCGTGTCGTCACATTCACCTGTTCGTGTCGTCACATTCACCTGTTCCTGTCGTCACATTCACCTGTTCATGTCGTCACATTCACCTGTTCATGTAGTCACATTCACGTGTTCATGTCGTCACATTCACCTGTTCCTGTCGTCACATTCACCTGTTCATGTCGCACATTCACCTGTTCGTGCAGTCACATTCACCTGTTCGTGTCGTCACATTCACCTGTTCGTGTCGTCACATTCACCTGTTCGTGTCGTCACATTCACCTGTTCATGTAGTCACATTCACGTGTTCGTGTCGTCACATTCACCTGTTCGTGCCGTCACATTCACGTGTTCGTGCCGTCACATTCACCTGTTCGTGTCGTCACATTCACGTGTTCGTGTCGTCACATTCACCTGTTCGTGTCGTCACATTCACCTGTTCGTGCCGTCACATTCACCTGTTCGTGTCGTCACATTCACCTGTTCGTGTCGTCACATTCACCTGTTCGTGTCGTCACATTCACCTGTTCGTGTCGTCACATTCACGTGTTCGTGTCGTCACATTCACCTGTTCGTGTCGTCACATTCACCTGTTCGTGTCGTCACATTCACCTGTTCCTGTCGTCACATTCACCTGTTCCTGTCGTCACATTCACCTGTTCGTGTCGTCACATTCACCTGTTCCTGTCGTCACATTCACCTGTTCGTGTCGTCACATTCACCTGTTCGTGTCGTCACATTCACCTGTTCGTGTCGTCACATTCACCTGTTCGTGTCGTCACATTCACCTGTTCGTGTCGTCACATTCACCTGTTCGTGTCGTCACATTCACCTGTTCCTGTCGTCACATTCACCTGTTCGTGTCGTCACATTCACCTGTTCCTGTCGTCACATTCACCTGTTCCTGTCGTCACATTCACCTGTTCCTGTCGTCACATTCACGTGTTCGTGTCGTCACATTCACCTGTTCGTGTCGTCACATTCACCTGTTCCTGTCGTCACATTCACGTGTTCGTGTCGTCACATTCACCTGTTCGTGTCGTCACATTCACCTGTTCGTGTCGTCACATTCACGTGTTCGTGTCGTCACATTCACCTGTTCCTGTCGTCACATTCACCTGTTCGTGTCGTCACATTCACCTGTTCCTGTCGTCACATTCACCTGTTCGTGTCGTCACATTCACCTGTTCGTGTCGTCACATTCACCTGTTCGTGTCGTCACATTCACGTGTTCGTGTCGTCACATTCACCTGTTCCTGTCGTCACATTCACGTGTTCGTGTCGTCACATTCACGTGTTCGTGTCGTCACATTCACCTGTTCCTGTCGTCACATTCACCTGTTCGTGTCGTCACATTCACGTGTTCGTGTCGTCACATTCACGTGTTCGTGTCGTCACATTCACCTGTTCGTGTCGTCACATTCACCTGTTCGTGTCGTCACATTCACCTGTTCGTGTCGTCACATTCACCTGTTCGTGTCGTCACATTCACCTGTTCGTGTCGTCACATTCACCTGTTCCTGTCGTCACATTCACCTGTTCCTGTCGTCACATTCACCTGTTCCTGTCGTCACATTCACCTGTTCGTGTCGTCACATTCACCTGTTCGTGTCGTCACATTCACCTGTTCGTGTCGTCACATTCACCTGTCCATTCATGAACATTAAAGTACCAGAGTAGAACACCAGGCCTTGTTACCGTAGTAACCGTGTGTTTCTATATTCCAGCCTGATGCTGTAAACCTTCATCTCTCCTGGACCAGCAGGATGTGGAGCTGTGGCTGAGGATCACAGCCCAGGAGAACAATGCTGAGAAGAGAACACTCAAGACATGAGAAAGAAATGGTAAAGAAATGGTAAGGAAATGGTAAAGAAATGGTAAAGTAGTGTCATGTGTCAGAGTCTGCATGAGCCTCAACACATCCACACTGAGGTCTGTGTGTCATGTGACATGTTCTACTTCCTGTAGGCCACCAGAGGACACATGAAGAGGACGTGGACGAGGAAAAGACCGCTGTCACAAAACAGCTGTCAGGTCGTATGGAGCCAGAGTCAACAGCTTTGTACACAACGACTTTGTACACAACAACTTTGTGACGCGAGATGGAAGGGAAGCGTCCCACAAATTATATTAGAGTGAAGAGACAGTTGTGTTCAGTTCATGCAACCTAGTGTTCTGTGAAGAGAGAGAGAGAGACATGGGAAGAAGAGAGAGACTGAGGGTGAGAACACTGTTAGTGATCTAAAGCCGCGTGAATGCATTAGAAAACAATTCATGCAACCTATTGTTCTATAATAGTAATTGTTTAAATAAATCAATTCTGTACTCAGGAGACACTGTTCATTGCATCTTTCTTGGAAAGTGTACGATAATACTTTTGTCTATCAATAATGATATCCATAAACAATCACCTGTCCCTTTATGCAGCGCTCTAATGATGTCATCACATGGTCACTTTTTAAACCAGACACACCTATTTATTATTTAATAATCACATACAAAATAATAACTGCAGCTTAAGAGAGAAGGATGGTCAACTATTCCATTATAAAAAATGAACCCAACAGCGCCCTCTAGGAAACGGTCCTCACTCTGATGGTCAACTGGGTCAGGATTGATTTAATTTGAATTCTTAATTTAAAAATAATCTGAGGTGGGAACTTTAGTGGGGCAGCTTCCTGGTGCTCAAATGCAACATTCATTTATTTTTAAATATAGCAGAAAGGGTGGTCCTCACTTCCATAGTTATTCCACCCGGTCCTCAGTCTGATGCCCATACAGGACTGTGTGTGTGTGTGTGTGTGTGTGTGTGTGTGTGTGTGTGTTTGTGAACATTTGAACTATACATAATTTGTACCTTCTTTTGCTTGTGCCGTTAAGGACACGGGGGTAATTGTACCACCAATGAGTATCATTGGTGCATGTTTAAATAGTATTGTGTGCATAGTATTAGTGAAGTGGGGAAATAATGTCACGTCTGGTTGCCGTTTCATGTCTATTGTATGTGCTGTAAATCTGTTGTGCCAACGGACCATCAGTTTGTGATGCTGTTTTTACTGCAACCTTTCTGAAACCTCTGCATGTGCTTCTGCCTGTGTTTGTGTTACTGAATGTGTGTGTTTTTATGCACGTGTCTACAGTATGTCTCCATCCTCTATGCTGAAGCTGGATCTTCGGCTGGAATCCACTGAGCCTTCAGGCGACATCGCAGAGAGCAATGGGTCTCCTCCCAAAGGGGACAAGGGCTCGTCCATCATCAGGAAGCCCAGCTCACCTCTCCTTCCCTGGACATCCAGTCCACCCAAGTCGCCTAGCCCCGAAATGCCGTCTGAGAAGCTAGGTATCCCATCACACAAGTCCAGCGACTGGGTAAAGTCAAAGGGCTGGGAGCTGCCAACAGCTGGGAACTGGATGGGTGGCTGGGGCTGCTGCTGGTGTTGGGGAAGCGGTTTCAGCTGCCTGGGCTGTTGCTGAACCTGGCCCTGGAGATGGAGGTGGGTCTGCTGGAGGAAGTGATGCTGCTGGGCCTGAGGATGAGCCTGGTTCTGGGGTAGGTGCTGGGGCTGGTGGTGGGCTTGTGTCATGGGGTGAGAGAGGTTCTCCTCTGGACATGTCTCTTGTTTTATATAAGAAGCCATCAGGTCAGTCGGGTTCAGGGCAGAAGGAGAGGTACTGGGAAGACCATGTATACGAGCCTGCATCTCCAACTCCTGTAGTCAAAGGGCAACATGATCAGACTATTTGCTGTTATTTAGTTTATCTACATGTGTGTGTGTGTGTGTGTGTCTGTGTGTGTGTGTGTGAGTGAGTGAGTGACCTGGATGCGGAGCATCAGTTGTTTGTTGGCCATCTCCATCCTTTTGAAGTTATTCTCCACCTCTCTCGATCTATGTGCATCCTTCTGCATGCGTTTGATGTATTCCACAGACGCCCGCAGTATAGTGCCTTTGTTCCAGCGCAAATCACTATGGACACAGTAAAGTATACACAGGCCAATTCATAGATAAGTAACTGGCAGTAGCAAATTAAACCTGCGCTAAAAATACAATGTTATTAAAGCAACTCACATGTCATTGGTTTTGGGGATCATGGTGCCTAACTCTTTGATACGATCATTGATGTTGAATCTCCTTCTCCTTTCAACTATTGAACAGACAAAAGACAAAGAAAAAAGATTGGATTTTTTGTAAGTAAAAAGGTGAATTATTAGGTATGCATAGCATTCATAAAAACAGTAAACATGACACAGGGCTGCACTGTGGTGCATATGAGAAAAGTGCAGATAAGTGCACACTGGATATATACAGTACAGTTAAAGACAACAATTAACACATTTTTCGGGGCGCGCACACACATACACACACACACATAAACACACACACAGTCACAGGCAATTACCCTTAAGTGCCAGGACAGCAAAAAAATACCTGATTAACTATCCACTCACTAGTTACACAACATCAGCTAAATCAGTTCAAGGCTATACAAAACTGTTTTTGCAAGACACAGATGATGGTGGGTGTGTTTGAACTCATTTCATGTGCAGTGCTGCTGATGAGAAAGTAGAAATGTAGTTACATTATTTGGGTAAAGTACAGAAGCCCTAAATGGACATGATTCAAAGTCTTTAATATCCTTATCTCGAGAAATCAAGCTTCGACAGTTAACTCGTTATCACAAGAAGAAAAAAAAGGTGATTTCCTCTTAATACTTTAAAAATGGTATGAAAACAGCCCAGAGTGAACTGACTTGTTACTACACATGTGACTACATCCAGTTTATTTAAAATAAGGTGTTAAGAAGGGTACATACAAAATACATATTTAGAAATAGGATTACACGGAGTATATTCACAAGCATGTTACCCGTGTCTCGAATAAATTTTAAAAAATCATGGGGGGAAAGTCACTAAACTATTTAGGGCATCACTATATAAAGAGCATGCTGATGGAAAGACTTACTTAGATTGTGGTTGTCTTTCTTCTGTCTCTCCTTGGCCAGTGCACGGGCTTCTGTATTTTTGCAAAAACAAAAAGTGATTATATAATGGTTTGAGACTGTGCCATTTGATCAATGGTGTCAACAAATGCTACAGCATACTGTATATTACAGGACAAGGTACTGTCTGGGAAGCAAATGTTTTACATTTCCTCAATAACCGTCTGTTATTGATCTTAGTAGTTTACAAAGTGCAAAGTGTACAACTTTCGCACCTGACAGTTCTCTTTTGATTGTCAGGTTGGCAGGACAGGAGTTGCTGGTCATAGCAATGGCTGGACACTTCATCCCCGGACCTGTATACACATCCAGGTGACTGCTAGACAGGGGGAGCTGGGGGGAACACACACACACACACACACATATAGAAAACCAACAATCTACAAGTGAAATTTACTTGAAAAATAATAATTTCCACTGTGCAGAATGAAGGTCCTTGATGCAATGCTTTGTTGTCTATAGACAGTTGTGAATAAAGCTACTCAAAAGCACTGAGTTGATCAAGGAGTAAAATGAAAATCGACACACACACGCACACGCACACACCTCTTCCAAAGTTCGCAATTTAACAGGATGTTACACTTGAAAAAAATTATGAAAATAGAATTAATACAGAAAGTAATGCTGAATCAAATTCAGGTCAAACTGGTGTTAAATCCAGATTATTTATCCATTTCCTAGACTACATCTTTACAGCTCCATACACCATAGTAAGTATCTTTATAAAGGCAGTGTTCTTGTTCGTGTTTAGTGCGCTGTAAAGAACAGATAGCAGAAGATAATGCAATAATATCACACCTCAGAGCATCCTGCCAAACACACAGCAATGATTGACTATCCTATGTGCCTAATCTCTCTCTCTTTATGGCTTGATTCTATCCTCTGCCTTCTCCAGCTCCTGAACTCACACTTGTGGAGTGGGGTCCTAACTTTTGCACTTTAGACATTGTATAAAAGCTTTGATTTAGTGTTGTATAGAGTCCTAAAAAGACGTGATTTCCTTTTAATTGTACTATATAGTTTGACTGCAATGGACTTTTGATGCTTTGTTACAAATTGTATCGTACGCCCTGAAGTGAGGGCAAATGTGACACTGCTAATGAGGCCTGAAAGATAAGAACCTGAAGGAAAAGATACCTTATCTGTTGGCTACTGTGAAATCAAACACTCATAAATACACAAACCTCCTCAGGTTCACTTTAAATGATAGGCTTTATTAAAAATGTCACAAAAGAGTGGGAAAAGGAAGTATAATCTTCACTAGTGAGGAGGAAAGTTTATTGTTGTGGTTTACACTTTTGCCAACTGTTTGGAAAATCACAGCGTAAAGTCTTTTGTTGATCTTCATCAGCGTCTCCCACAAGATGTTGTGGACTCTGATCGGTGGACCTCAGACCCTGACCGAGGGAATGCGAAACATTTTACACATTTTAAAGTTCTATGCATCAATTTGCTGCACTTTCAATATTAAGAGGCTGGACATATAAGGTACTTTGTGCACTTGTACACACTGTTGTACTTTAGTAAACAATTTGACCATAAACATATTGGTTGTATAGATATAAGTAGTGCTGACACAGCACTCACAAAATGGTATGGTAAACAAGCTTGGGGTCCCCGTTTCAAGATGGGTCGCCTAGCAGCCTAGCTCTCAAAATGCAACTCTCCAACAAGATCCCATCTAACTCAATTAAATAAGCAAGTATGACTGGGACACATTATGGCTCAGTGTAACCATCCATACACACACACACACGTAATATTCAAACTGTTCACTTGTGCCTGGTATTCATTGGAATTCCGAGCTTTTACTTAACTTTGAGATTCCAAGAATTCCATGGAGTTTGCTGCTTTAATCCCCATCAGGATTAGCAGGTATTTTTTTGCTCACTGGTCTGTCAATTGGGAGTACGGTTTTGAGTTTTGGTTCCAGTGTATTTTAACACAAAACCCTGTACACATCATCTATAGTATGTTCTGATGCAGCACTATTAACATATTGATCTGTTCTTTGAGTTTCTCTCTCAGTTGCATAATTGCGCTGGCTTTACACACATATGCACACACTGATCAGGGTTGATCATTTGCCTAATCTAATCAATCAAGTGTAATGTTATGAGTACACATATAAACACATGCAGACAGTCAAAGGGACTAAAGTCATCAACAGCAGAGGACATATTATCAGATAAAGCTACAGAATTATTTTGGGGGGGGGGTCTCTCTCTCTCTCGCAGTAGGCCAGATAGATGACCACACACAATGCTCTAGTTGCATGGTAAAGCCCAACGTGATGCCTAACACCAACAATTCTGGTTTGGAGTCTTGCAGAACCACCTATCACATATGCACAAACACAAATATAGAACCTAAAACCTCCCCCATCCCACCACCCCTGCTTTGGTTCATTTCATAATCAGGGACCCGCGGCTGGGAGTTAGAGCTGTCACTGCATCCTGTGGTTCACTCAGAATGGAAGCTAAACTGCAACAGTAACCAAAGTCATGCAAAAAAGTCTGACAAACAGCGCTTTATTGTCTTACCAGCTGAATCTGTTCTCCTTCAAAAACTTCCACAATGGCATATGTCTTATTCATCTCCTTCATCCTCTGCTCCTTCCCTCACTAGGCCAGTGGTGTTTATTCTTCTCTCAGGCACCAGCATGCACAGCTGTCTCTGGCACTGGCACCCCTGTCTTGGGAGACTGACCTCGGCAACACCGATCCTGTCATTCTTCTACCTCCGCTCCCCTCCAAACAAAAGTGAACTTTCCTCTAACTGGACTTTCAGCCTGTTTTCCCCTTGCACAAATTGCCCACATCCCCTTTTCCCTCCTCCTTTCTTTTCCTCCCGCTCTACTTCTCCTTACCTCCCTATCTTCCTCCAAACATCTTGTAAACAAGTTGAACTCTAACTGCTAGCAGTTTAATTGTTAATTTTCTGAGTTTCTGTCCTCAGACAAAGCACTGTACAGTCCTTGTCTGAAATGTCTTCCCTACAGTTTTTAACTACTTGCATCGTGGATTAAGGATGGAATGTTTAGTGCTTAAGTCAATTATGCACATTTTCATGTGTGGATGTGAGTTTGAGTATATGGGTGCATTAGGACATATGGGGAGAACAAGGAAAGCCGGTTTAAAGCTACATTTCAATGGCTGCCTTGCAATATTAAGCAATTACAATGCTCATTGTGTTCTACCAGGAATAACAACTGCAACAACACCATCACTATCCCCGATAAGAGCAACACAAACTAAAAGCATTAACCGTAATTGAAAGGGGAGACCGTATTAGACAAAACAGGATCCAAAACAGTTATTACAGAAACTACTGAAAACCCAAGTTTTGAGAATTGATGAATTGACAAGTCCAACCCTATGACTAAATTAGGGGAAACGTGGACCAAAATATAACCTAAAGTGGACGAGGGTTTCAGAGGACCACATAATATGTGAATACTTTACAACTTTATAGAATTCTAGAGGTAGTGCATTCAAGGTACATCCATATATTGTGAGGTAATCCTTTGCAATAATTCAATAATTATCTGAAATAAGGTGATATCACTGAAAAGCTGAATTATACAAAAATAATTCGACAAAACTTTAATTATTTTACCTCACTGAAAAGCTGAATTATACAAAAATAATTCGAAAAAACTTTAATTATTTTACCTCACTAATTTGAATTTCTTATAATAAAATTGCATGTTGCTTTTGTTCTAAGGAAAAGATAAATTGGCAAAAAGTATCCATGTCAAGTTGTGCCCAAATTTACAAATATGTTTTAAATGGTTTTACAATATGTGCACGATATCACATCTTGTAGTGTTAGACTTCCAATGAAATATGCCCCCCCCCCTGAATTATGTCGGAAATATTTGGTGATAATCTAAAATATGGAACTGAAAAAGGAGTCCAAAGTACATTTGATGTTTAGAAGTCGCTAAAAATAAGAGAGTCCTGAGATCACACTTTGTTGGTGGGTTGGTTCTACTCACTGTGTTTGGCATCTGAACAGGGTCAATGTATGCCTGAATATCATCGTAATTGGACTGCATGCTGATGATGTCATCGATGACCTCATCCATCTGGAAGAAAAATCCTGCGGTGTCACTTGTATGATTCTGACAAGCTTAAAAGACCTATCATGGATACTTTTTAGACAAAAACTGCAACTAATGTGCCTTTCCATGCAAATACAATACAAAGACGACTGTCACTCCTCGAGTGTATCAAAGCACCTGAAACCTGGTAGCATGAAGGCCTCCAGGTGAATGTCTCACTCAAGAGAAGACTTTAAAGATAACTATCATGTCACGGAGGCTAATGAGCAAGACTGTTTTCTCTCAGAGACTAAAAGAAGAGAATGGGTCAAAGTCTGACAGGTTCAAAGGGCCTTACATTCTGCTGTTCCCCTGTCACTTGTTAAGCTGTAATTACCGTTGGAAGGCCATAATGGAGAGTTTAAATTCCAATCTCAGTTATTGCCAGTTAACCAACACAATCATCCACACACCAACTGTGTGCACGACACATTAACACAGATGCATTCACAAATGTTGCTTCACTCTACCAAAGACCTATTAAATCATTATGATGCTTCAATAAAATGTGGAGATAATGTCATTTTGGGGGCTGTATTAAATCTTCATAATTGTAAAGGAGTGTATTGAAGTCAAATTTGTGGGATATTTGTTTAATTTAGTTCTTATAAATTGTAGTTTATAATATAACCAGGAATTAATGTGTATGCAACCATCTGCCCACGCTTGCAGGCGTCTACCTCTGTCTCGTGGCTGGAGCTGATGTTGAGCATGGCCATGGGGCTGTTGGGGGCACTGTTTCCAGACATGAGCTGCTCGTTGCGCATGTGTGGGGAGCGAAGGGGTGGGGGGGCAGACGCTGAACCCCCTGTAGGTCCCATGTGTGTGGGAGGAGAGGGCGGCACCAGCCCTGCTACTGCATGGACTGTCTACACACACACACACACACACACACAGACAGACAGACAGACAGACAGACAGAGAGAGAGAGAGAGTGGTGTTAATGACTGAGTACTGGCTAAGATAAATATACTGCAATACTGTGTGGATTGTTTGACCAACCAGACAAAAACACAGAGACAGGCTATTTAAATGGTGAATCTAATGAGAGGCAAACAGATACAGAGCAGAGTAAAGGCATCCAGAAAGGTACCTGTTTGGTGGCAAAGGTGGTGGACAGGAATTCTTTCACCTGTTGCCGTCGAGACTGACGGATGTGGTAGTCTGTAGGATTCTCGAGGTTGGTCTGTACCTGTATTAGGGAAGGACAGTAACAGGATATGATACATTCTTATTCCATGAGCCAATGTGATTGATTCCTCGTTGATACTGTTTGATTCCTTTTACAGTATATACGAGATGTTCAATTCAATTAAGTTTATATAACCCAATATCACAGCCTCAGGGGGCTTTTACAATCTATACACATTTGACATCCCTGTCCCAGTATGTATAGTAAGTAAGTAAAGAAGTAAGTTAATGTTGTTTGGAGACAAAATATGTGACCAAATCCAAGCTGTGAGTATAAGACAACAGCACATCTTTTTATGACCATATTGGCATTTTCACTGCAAATATTGAATTTTGCCAATAAAGTCTACTTACCTCTACTAATCACTCGAAAATAAACTAAGTAAATAATTAATTAATTAAACACATTGCACATTAAGTATGTGCTTTAGATGCACACCTCATTATCCCTGTACCATAACACTGTGATGGCACAAGGACGTTGCAGCATTAAGTCAGTAGTAAAACCATGGGAGTAAAGCCACTAAATCCTCTGGTGTGGCTGCATAAAGCAATGGGCTGGCCTCATTCCTTCACATCAAAGAGTAAAGCTCAATAAAGAACAGGCCTACTCCCCATTACAACGGAGAACGATCCAACTCATCAGCCCTCCGAACCCCCTCTGTTTTATAACCAACAGCAGGCCTAAAGTGAACCAGAAACTCTTTAATAAAAACATCTTTTGACACCTGCATGCTAATTTGTATGCGTTTTTTTCTTTACAGCACATATTGACAAACTGGTACTCACAAGACACAGAGGCATTTTAAGCCAAAGCAACAACTATTCAGTTGTAACTATTTTACCTATTTGGCCCAGCGCTGTCACACATGAAGTTCAGAGACACACTCAGAAACACTGGTGTGACAAGCTCGGAGAGACTGATAGTAGGAGAGATCACTCTCTCAACAAAATTAAGGGAAAAGGAAATACACAGACACCCACACCCACACAGAGTAAATTGTCTATGCAGAAAATTGCTCCAGTTTCTTGTGCATAAAAAAGATGTACAGTTCAAAATACCATAAAGCCACCCACACACACATAATGGAGTATTACACAAACCCAACCACTCACAAACACACACAATCAAAGATAAGGACACAAACAAGCATATTTGAAATCAGGCAAATTGTCACTTCAGCCACATCAGTCCCTGTCTATCTCAGTCTAGCTACTTCCCTCCTGTCTGTCTTATCGCGAAGCATGTCCAACATCTCTTATCTGTCAGTCTTCTTCCCCCTACCTGTTTGCTGATCCACCACATTTTTTTCGCTCTTTGTTTTTTTCAAATCTGTCCCTTATTTTCCCCCTGTGTGGCAGTGCTGCTTCGTGATAGGCCCAGTGAAGTCCAGACCACCTCCGCTGCTCCCTGCTGCTCAGCAGCATGTGAGTGGATTAATGGAAGTGCCCCAGCCCTGTCCTTTTGAAACCCCCCTTAACCAACATCTTTTCTCTCTTTTGCCAATCCCTTCTATGACATCGATTTAGCATTTTGAGTGTGTTTGCATGATGACCAGAAATTAGACTTTACTCCTCTCATTCCATGAAAAGAAGAGAGTTTGTAAAAGAATGAAGAGGATTCAATTAACAACGAATCAAATCATAAATACCTGTTATTTTTCTTTTCCTGTGATTTTTTTTTATTGTTACCTTATTCTAAATAAACATTATTCACAGACTAACATCAAACAATAAATCAATAAAGTGATATTTTAAAAATAACAAAATTTCACAATTTTTCCAGTCATTCATCAATAAGAAATGTCAAACGTTCATTGGTTCCAGCTCCTCAAAAGGTGAGCATTTTTGTTCATATCATTGTAAATTCAATATAATTGAAAGGAGTCAACATTAATCCTGGGGAAATGTGAAAGGACATGTTCACACATTTTTGAAATTGTATTGACTAATTGAGCAATTTATTTGATAATAAATCAATAAAGTCGAATAAATGTATTAAAATTAATTGATTAAACCCACCACCCGCAGGGACAAGCATCGGGGTCGGGTGCTATAAAGACCAGGCGGCAGGCCGGGCAGGGGGACTGGCGAGCCGATCGCCAGCAGCATAGACTAGCTCTAGGAACGTGGAACGTCACCTCGCTAGCGGGGAAGGAGCCAGAGCTGGTGCGGGAGGTGGAGCAGCCCAACAGTACCAGGTAGATATTGTTGGGCTTACCTCCACGCACAGCACTGGCTCTGGAACCAAGCTCCTGAAGAAGGGTTGGACTCTGTTCTTTTCTGGAGTTGCCCAGGGTGAGATTGCAGGCGGGAGAGGGGATACTCACAAACCCCCAGCTGAGCGCTGCTGTGTTGGAGTTTTCCCCGGAGAACGAGACGGTCGCCTCCCTGTGGTTGCGTGGAGTAAGGTTCTGACTGTGGTTTTTGCTTATGCGCCAAACAGCAGTTCAGAGTATCCGACCTTCTTGCAGTCGGTAGGAGGGTCCTGGAAAGGGCGCCCTGATATGCTGAAGGTGCTGGAAATTGTTGGGCTGTCTTGGCTGATATGCCTCTTCAATATCGCATGGGGGTCAGGAACAGTGCCCTTCGACTGGCAAACCGGGGTGGTGGTTCCCATTTTCAAAAAGGGGGACCGGAAAGTGTGCTCGAGCTATCGTGGTATCACACTCCTCATCCTCCCAGGAAAAGTTTATGCCAGGGTGCTGGAAAGGAGGCTCCCACCATTGGTCAAACTTCAGATTCAAGACCAGCAGTGCAGATTCTGTCCCGGTCGTGGAACTGTGGACCAGCTATTTACCCCCACAGAATACTCCAGGGGTCCTGGGAGTTTGCCCAACCAGTCTACATGTGCTTTGTGGACTTGGAGAAGGCTTTCGACCGGGTCCCTCTGGGATTATTGTGGGGGGTGCTGCGGGAATATTGGGTTCTGGACTCGTTGCTTCGGGATATCCGGTCTCTGTACGCCTGCAGTAAGAGCTATGTTCACATTCTCGACATTAAGTCAGACGCATTCCTAGTGGGTGTTGGCCTACGCCAGGGCTGCCCTTTATCACCGGACCTGTTTGTGATTTTCATGGACAAGATATCTAGGTGCAGCCTGGGGCTGAAGCAGGTCAGGTTTGGAGATCTCGGGACCATGACCTCTGGAATTCACTGGGGCGTTTTGCAGCCAAGTGTGAAGCGGCGGGGATGAGAGTCAGCACCTCCAGATCTGAGGCCATGGTGCTCTGCCGGAAACCGGTGGATTGCTCCCTCCAGGTGGGGACAGAGTGCCTACCCCAAGCGAAGGAGTTCAGGTATCTCAAGGTCTTGTTCACGAATGACGGTAAAATGGAGAGGGAGATGGACAGGCGGATCGGTGCGGCTGGAGCAGAAAAGCAGGCCCTGCACCGGAACGTCTTGGTGAAAAGAGAGCTGAGTCGAAAGGCAAAGCTCTCAATTTAATGGTCGGTCTATGTTCCAACCCTCGCCTATGATCACGAACTTTGGGTCGTGACCGAAAGAAGAAGGTCGCGGCCGAAATGATTTTCCTCCGTAGGGTGGCCGGGCTCACCCTTAGAGATATGGTACGGAGCTCGGACATCAGGAAGGAGCTTGGAGTCGAGCCTCTACTCTTTCGGTTCAAAAGGAGTCAGCTAAAGTGGTTCGGGCATCTGATTCGGATGCCTCCTGGTTGCCTCTCTTTAGAGGTTTTCCAGGCATGTCCAACTGGGAGGAGACCCCGGGGAAGACCAAGGACACGCTGGAGGGATTATATCTCCCGGCTAGCCTGGGAACACCTCAGGATGCCCCAGAATGAGCTGGAAAATGTTGCGGGTGAAAGGGAAGTCTGGGTCAGCTTGCTGGGTCTGCTTCCCCCGTGACCCGACCCCAGACTAAGTGGATGAGAATGGATGGGTGGTTGATCAAATTAATTGAAAAATAAAATTATTGTTGCAGCTCTACTGACCTTAAGAACCTCCACAGGGACCTGCATACTTTGGTGATGCTGTGGGGTGCAAATGGCTGGCGTAGGTGAAGGTGGCCCAGCAATGCAATGCTGCATGTATTGCAGGGCTGCATTCTGCTGCTGATGCTGCTGTATCTGCTGTAGCTGCTGCCTCTCACGTTGCTCCTCTTGCTGCAGCTGGTCTCGCATCAGCTGGACACACAACATACACGTATTATAGGAATGCTCATGAAAGCATTGTGACCTATAACCTGCATGTCCTGGGTGATGTTACTTTTTACTTTTCTCTGCCTCCCTGCTTTTTCAATAGCAGACACGAAGAGCTGCGAGAAAGGCACAACTGGTGACTCACATCTATTGAAATAACCTTTAAGGAAAGTATGTACAGTAAGAATGCAAGGGCCAAATAGCATGGCTAAATCTATCAGTAGTTGCTGAACGTAGATGCCCTTCACATAAATGGCAGACCCACAAAGCTCTGACATTGACCGGAAATACCTTCCTCTCCAAGGTCCAGTCGATGAAACAACACTAAAAACAGAGTTTGATATTGAAAGCTAATGAAATTCTTGTGTGTGCTACATATTGGTTGGTTGTTGTATTGTACCTGCATCCGCAGACCAACGCGCGAGGCCATTGCTGGGGGGCGAGGGGGCAGGGGAGGGCGAGCCGACGTCAATGCACCGCAGTCCAGCCCGAGAGGTAGAGGAAGCTATTGAATAGAAAGGAAAAGAGAGTGAAGTGAGAGCTGGGTCAGAGGAGGGAAATGGAAAAAAAATATGGATTCCCAAACAAGAAGAGTAACCATCAAAAGTTGATTCTGCAGGACAACTGACCTGATCCAGGGTGCATTGCTAATGGTTGCATTAAGAGAGAGATAGGGGAAGGGGATGTGTGCAATGTTGTGATGCATTTTTAATTTTTAGGGTCCTCGTTGAACCTATTGTTTTTCATAGAGTTATTAGGGTCCTCCTGACGACTTCGTCGTAGAGGAACCTGTTGTTTTTTTAAGAGTTATTATTAGGGTCCTCGTGACAACTTCGTCGTAGAGGAACCTATTGTTTTTCATAGAGTTATTAGGGTCCTCGTGACGACTTCGTCGTAGAGGAATCTATTGTTTTTCATAGAGTTATTAGGGTCCTTGTGACGACTTCGTCGTAGAGGAATCTATTGTTTTTCTAAGAGTTATTATTACTCCCGTTCTTCTTCTTCTTCACTAGCAACAAACGTGTTTTGGGGGCTTTTATCATATCCCAAACGTTGTCAAATTTAACATGCATATCAGGACTGGTGAAAAATTGGATATTTTAGAGGTCTCTCATTTGGGTACAAAAAAATTGCTCTATAGTGCCCCCTTGCAGTAGAAAGACTGCCTTTTTTGAAAACTTTGACCGATTATTCTGAAATCTGGCATACATGTCCGCTTGGACCTGCTCTACAACATTGGAATTATCACCCCTAAGCTCCGCCTACTTAGATTTTCCGCTATTTTGAATTTTGTAAACAAATATTTTTTTCACTTTTATCCAAAACGCTTTGTCCGATTCATACGAATATTTCTGTGGTCCATTATTGGTTAAATGTCATAATAATAAGTGAAAATCTTGTTGTGTTATTGCGTTCAGAGGATATGGACCAATGAACATTTAATTGGTGTGGCCTAATATTTGAAGTCACACAACTTCTAAATTATTTGGCCTATCCTCACCAACATGCTAGCCTATGTCCATATCACATCCCTTAACCTACCCTATTTTTTGCATAATATTTGAACATTAGGGGGTGCTGCAATTAATCCCTCAATATCTGCATTTTTGCCATTTTTTGCCTTTTTTCATGTTTTGTAAAACAGTTAACTCCTCCTAGAGTTTATACCTAGTTCATTCCAAACTTTCCCTGTATGATCTTGAGATCTTTGCCATCAAAAATCTTTGAAAGAATTACAAAATATGAAACTATGTTTGGTGGGTCGAACGGCAAAAAACACCATTCACCATAAAAATGCAAGTTGATGTAACTCGCCCATACATTATGTAATCTGCTCCATATTTCTCATATATCATGACATACTTAGCCTGAAGACATCCATATGCTAATTTTGAATAATAGTCATAGCGCCACCTAGTGGCAAGAGGAAGTTACATGTTTCCTACTTTTATACCCTTCTCACAGATTGTTCAGATCCCTCGCAAAATATACCAGAATAGATGCAAGACCTGTGAAGGTCGTAATGACACGTTGAAGTGTGGCGAGTCGTAACATCAGCAAACTTTGATCCTTCGCCGTGAACAAATAAACAATGTAACATGCTCGAAACGTGACTAAACTTGGCACAGACATTTAAAGTCAAATATGTAGTTACCTGATATACCTGATTCTTCCCTGTCTTCAACTCTTGATTCTCTTTGTCCTTTTAAGACACGACCAGTTCGCAAATCCTCTCCCCGTGGTTGTCTGACTCGGTGCGCGCCGAGAGAGCCACCTTGCCTCTATCTCTGCAGCCAAAAGCTCATTCGACCTAACACAAATGCAGTCTTCCTTCTCTAACCCCAAAAAACTCTTTATCTTTTCCAACCTCCTTGATCCCCCCTGTCCCCCTCCTCCTTCCACCCTTTTGCCGAGCCACTTTGTCGACTACTTTACAAACAAGATAGACGACATACGCTCCTCCTTTACTAATCAATCTTCTATCACTTCACCAACACCAACTTCTTCTTCATCCCCCTCTCTTTCCTCTTTCACCCCCTTGTCTCCCAACCAAGTTCTTAGCTTGGTGACCTCCGCTCGACCGACCTCCTGCGCCCTTGACCCCATCCCGTCTCACATTCTCCAGGCTATTGCTCCTGACCTTCTGACCTTTCTCACCCATCTTATAAACAGCTCCCTCTCAACTGGCTGTTTCCCAAACTCTCTGAAGGAGGCGAGAGTCAACCCTCTCCTGAAGAAACCCACGGTTGACCCGTCTGAAGTCAGCAACTACAGACCGGTCTCTCTTCTTCCTTTTCTTTCCAAAACTCTGGAGCGAGCTATCTTTAACCAAGTGTCCTCCTATCTCCACAGCAACAACCTTCTTGACCCTCACCAGTCTGGATTCAAGGCCGGCCACTCAACAGAGACTGCCCTCCTTGCTGTCTCTGAGCAGCTTCACACTGCTAGAGCAGCCTCTCTCTCCTCTGTCCTTATCCTTCTAGACCTTTCTGCAGCATTTGACACCGTGAACCACCAGATCCTTATCTCTTCTCTTCAGGACCTGGGGATCTCAGGCACTGCACTCGCCCTTTTATCTTCCTACCTCAATGACCGCACTTACCGGGTAACTTTGAGAGGATCTGTGTCTGATCCTTGACCTCTTACTACTGGGGTTCCTCAAGGCTCCGTCCTAGGTCCCCTCCTCTTCTCTCTGTACACTAATTCTCTCGGCTAAGTCATTCGTTCGTATGGCTTCTCCTACCATAGCTATGCCGATGACACCCAACTGATCTTCTCGTTTCCACCGTCCGAAACACAGGTGGCGGCGCAAATCTCTACCTGTCTGACCGATATCTCTCAGTGGATGTCTGCACACCACCTGAGAATCAACCCTGACAAGACCGAGCTACTATTCCTTCCAGGGAAAGGCTCCCCCACCCATGACCTGACTACCACCTTCAACAGCTCTGTGTTGGCCCCTACCCTGCCTGCCAGGAACCTCGGGGTGACACTAGACAGTCAACTCTCCCTGATGACCAACATCACTGCGACAGCGCGTTCCTGTAGGTACATGCTGCACAACATCAGGAGAATACGTCCTCTTCTTACTCAGAAGGCGGCACAGGTTCTGGTCCAGGATCTGGTCATTTCACGCCTCTACTACTGCAACTCCCTCCTGGCTGATCTATCTGCCAAGGCCATCCAACCTCTGCAGCTCATCCAGAATGTAGCTGCTCGACTGGTCTTCAGCCTCCCGAAATTCACCCACACCACTCCGCTCCTCCACTCTCTTCACTGGTTACCGGTGGCTGCCCGCATCCGCTTCAAAACATTGGTTCTGGCGTACCATGCTACAAACGGATCGGGCCCCATCTACATCCGGGATATGGTAACACCATACACCCCGGCACAGCCAATCGGCTTGTGACTCCTGCACTTCAAGCTAATCACTCGAAATCCAGACTGTTTGCTGTCCTGGCTCCTCAGTGGTGGAATGAGCTCCACACTGACATCAGGACAGCAGAAAGTCTCTATATCTTCCGCCAGAAACTAAAAAAAATCTTTTCCGACTATATCTGGATTAAAACACAGATTAGCACTTCAGTGGCACTTAAATGGCTCTTATTATGGTACTTTTGTAGTTCGACTATGTTGGGGAAATGTTACTTTCTGTATTCTTGTTGTTCTTAGTTTGTACTCTAGGTTGAATGCACTTATTTGTAAGTCGCTTTGGATAAAAGCGTCTGCTAAATAGGGATGAGAATTGATAAGATTTTAATGATTCCGATGCCTTATCGATTCCTGCTAATTGATTCGATTCGTTATCGATTCTTTTTTTTGATTCTTTTCTCGATTCTTATTGGGCAAGGGGTGAAAAAAAGAGCACAAACGGGTTTATTTTCATTAATTTTCTTTTATATAATTTTTATTTTTAATACAGTATTTATACATACACATTTACATTTTTTTAAATAACCAAAAACATGAATACATATTCCTCTTGAACTTAAAATAAAACTTACATAACTTAAATAAAATGTATTCTGTTTAATTTAAACATGTTCCTAGAAATTACAGTGCTCCTTCCTTTTTTTAATAGGGTATATGAACTGAGCGCCAAAAATGAAACTAGCAGTGGCAAATACCAAGTGTGCAACCATCAATTGTATGGATCATCAACAATTCTTGTGCAGAAAAATAAGCATGTCTGCTTTCTCCGGGAGGATACGCGATCTCTCAGGACTTATTGTGTCTCCAGCCGTGGAGAACACTCTCTCAGATGGGGTGGAGGTGTACAAGACGTGCTAGCTGTAGCCTGTGACCCAGACAGACTACCAGCCTCTGAACCGGTCTGACTCTGAACGTCATCAGCTAAATTGGATGGCAATGGAGATTATGTATATAGTGAAAGCTGGTTTACACAATGAAACAAATGGCACTAACAAAATCGCTGAATTTGCTGAGCTGACATAAAGCCACATTAAGAGGGGAGGCAAACACTACCTCTGCCTCAATGTAGGGGGCTAAAAATGGAAGATTCTGTAGCTAAGCTAGCGTAGCTAAGCTATATGCTAAATTTAATAATGGATTAAAAATCGATATGCTCAGTTTAATAATGGGTTAACACGATAACGCGAACGTTTGCTGATAACACACGCCCTCCGATAATTAACACCGTTACGATCAAACATTTCTCAAAACTGGACTTTCAATCCAAACGTGAAGTGATCAATAATGGGAGACCAATGCCGGAGCTAAAATGTATGCTTCAAACGAAGGGACAGAAGATAACTTGATCGACTACTCCACAATAAAGGCAAATTGCTTCACACAGTGAGTGGTTGTGATCACTTTTGAGGAGTTTACCTTGGACAGAAAGAGATGAAGCGCCGACGTTAGCTGAGCTGCTGCATCGAACACATGACATTCCTGTAATTTAATTCCATGCTGTGTGTTCAAATGCTTATTCATATTTGTTGTATTTCCTCCCTTCGACGAAATAGACTTTTTACACACGTTACAAGTGGCGTAGTTGTCATTTTGTCGTGTGAAATAGAGCCAAACTTTAGAACGCTTCTGCCTAGTTGCCATGTTTGCTGCAGTCTGAAGAAGAAACACACAAAAATTGCGCATGCGCAACGCCACAGATGACCGTTAGCAGAACCGTTAAAGAATTTGGCTGACGATCCCAAACAATCGGTTCACTGGGAAGCGGTTCTAAAACAACCGGTTCTCGATGCCCATCCCTACTGCTAAATGACATGTAATGTAATAATAATTAAAGCTGCAAGCAGCGATGAACGGGTCCTCGCTCCTCCTTCGCATGTCGGGGGTGCCGGCCGGACGCCGGCCCCCTCGGCCGAAAACACAGGCCGGCCGTTGGGGCGTTTTAACGTTTGTCCCGCGACACTGGTTTTACTTTGCAAGTTGGTGGCGCTTTGACTCTAAGTGAAAAAAGGCTTGTTGATATCCTCAGGCCGTGAATTCTACGAAGCATGAGAAGTTTGGAGCAGATTCGAGCGAGTCCAGTGTAGCCATTAGGGGGCGCTGTGACAATTTTAACATATACATGCATCATGTGTATCTACGTAAAGTCTAGACCAGTGGTCACCAACCTTTTTGGGCTCAAGATCCCTGACCTCCGCCTTCATGACCGGCAAGATCTACCTATTGAGGCGTTGAGAGAAAACGACGGTCCAGACTGGATTTACGACTTTTTATTTGGCCTAATTGTCATTTTGGTCCAGCGTTCAAATTGATGAGACCAGGAACACAGAATTTAAGTGTAATATAACAAGTAAGATATTTGTTAACCGCACACAATCTGAACAAGAAAAAATGAGCAGCTGGATGAACTGCCAATATAAATGTTGTATTTATTTACATTTCGTTGCCTCTGTACCTGGACTCTAGCAATGACAATAAATTGAATCCAATCCAATTACAACACAACACTGACAACATGATCCGTCAGTGCAACTCATGTAAGTTCAGCTCTCATCATAATGCCATCAAGCCATGTGACTCCAGTCAGTGTGATGGCTGTGACTGAACTCTGTCTGTGAGCTTGTAGTTCGTTCATAATCACAGACAGCCAGTCTGAGGCCGTCTGTGAGCTGCTGTCAGTCATCCAGCTCCTGGTCTTTGATTTGGTGATTTTCTCAACTCCACTGATGAGTTTTTCAGGGCAAATTTGGTATTCATGAAAGTTTTCTCATCTGGGACTGGTTCTGAACTCAGACCGTTGGTGATTACATTCACATCAACTCAACAGACATCCTCAGATTTAAATAATTATCATAATAATAAATATGAGAATCACCATTTGTGACTCCTGCATCTGTCCCTTTTCAAAAAATAGAATAAATGTAATTGCAATCACTTTCAAGTAAACCAGATTGCTCTATTAGACAAGAAAAAAAAGCTCAATGTTGAGCTTTTGTTTTGAAGGACAACAGCAGAAAAGCCAAACTCACTGAGGTAAGACCTGGCAAGTCGCCAAGAATCTCGGCTGTCACGCATGTGCAGGTGTAACCTGTTAATGCCGTAACGTAAACATTTACACGAAGGTGCAGGCATTTCAACATTTACTTATTCATGACTTAGTTTTATGTCGGTGTACTTTGAGCTTGTGCAATATGTGAAGTTATCAAGGTCTTTCTGCATTTCCCCCTGCGCCCCACCTGTAGTGGTACGTTCCCCTCTTTCAGGAGCACAGCTGACAACACGGCTGTGGAAGCGAACCCGTTTTCAGGCGTTCATGAATCAGGCGGAGATCTTTTCTGACGTCAATCTTCCAGTCAGAAAGAAAACATTTCAGAAGACACTTCAGAAAATGTTCGAAAACAAGGAACAATGTGTTTCTGAATTTATTTTCATTTTATTTTGGAGATCGACAGGGAACGTCTCCGAGATCGACCGGTCGATCGCGATCGACGGGTTGGCGACCACTGGTCTAGACCATGTCATAATAATAATAATAATAATCATTTATTTTATATAGCGCTTCTCAAGTCACCCGAAGTCACTTTACAGAGTCCAGAGTCCAGTAGTCATACACACACAGTCATACCGGTGGTGGTAAGCTACATCAGTAGCCACAGCCACATGTAAATTACATGTGAATCCGATGCGTTTTAGGCTTATGTGCTTTGGCCACTCAGTGGCGCTATGACTAGAATTGGCATAGGGATCTCTTCATGGTCATTATCTCATGATATATGAGAAATATGGAGCAGATTGGATAATGTATGGCCGAGCTACATCAACTTACATTTTAATGGCGAATGGTGTTTATTTTTCATGTCCGGAGAACGCACATACTTTAATATTTTCTAAATCTTTAAAAGATTTTTCAAGACAAAGGTCTCAAGACCTTACTGCCCAAGTTTGGAATTAATCGGGTTTAAGCTCTAGGAGGAGTTAACTGTTTTACAACCCCTAAAAACATGAAAAAAGGCCAAAAAGGCATATATTGAGGGATTGATTGTAGCGCCCCCTAATGTTCAAATATTATGAACAAATTAAGGTAGGTTAAGGGTGTCCTTGTGGACATAGGCTACCAATTTGGTGAAGATAGTCAAAGTGATTTGGAAGTTAGTTGTCTTTATATATTAGGCCACACCCCTTGGATGTTCATTGGTCCATATCCTCTGAACGCAATAAGATATCAACAATCTGTGAAGAATTTTCGTTGAAATTGATCCAATGATGAATCTCAGAAATTTTCGGATGAATCGGACCAAGCGTTTTGGAGAAAAGTGAAAAAAACAGCGGAAAATGTAAGTAGGCGGAGCTTAGGGGTGATATTGGCAATGTTGTAGAGCAGGTCCAAACGGACGTGTATGGCAACTTTCAACTCAATCCGTCATCGGCGAAAAAAGTCGTGGGTACAAACACTTTAGGGGGCGCGAGAGACATTGTTTTATAAACAAATACGAAAACTCAAAAATCACAAATTTTTCACGAGTCCTGATGTGCATGTAAAATGTCACTTTTTGGAGGTATGAGATGTGCGGCCAGTCGACGTTTGTTTAGAGAGAATACGAAAAAGAATCCTTTGAAAAACAATAGGTTCCTCTACGACGAAGTCGTAACGAGGACCCTAATAATATAATTGTAATGCTTCGAGATGGCAATATGGCTCAATAGAACCCCCTAGAATGAATTTTCATTCAAAAGCCCACATTTTTTGCCCCCAATGACTAATTGACTTGTAATTCAGCATACATGTCCGCTTGGACCTGCTCTACAAAATATTATTATGACCATAAGCTACGTCTACTTAGATTTTTCGCCATTTTGAATCTTGTAAAAAACACATTCTTTCTAACTCCTCCTAAACGATAGGTGTGATTCATAGACAACACTTGTTGTGGTTTATTATTGGTTCAATGCAATAAAAAATCTTCAAAAAGAGGATATGGGCCAATGAACATCTAAGGGGTGTGGTCTAATATGTAAAGACACCTTCCTTCAAAATTACATGGCCTATCCTCATTAGATTTGTAGCTAATGTCTACATGGCATTAATACCCTATTTTTTCAGAATATTTTAACATTAGGGGGCGCTGCGATAAATCGCTTAATATCTGCATTTTTTGTATTGTGTTGTAAAACAGTCAACTCTTCCTAGACATTAAACCTGATTCATTCCAAAGTCGGGCAATATGGTCTTGAGACCTTTGCCATGAAAAATATTTGAAAGATTTAAAGAATATTAAACGATGTGCTATCTCCAGACCGACAAAGAAACACCATTCGCCATGAAAATGCAAGTTGATGTAACTGCCATACATTGTCTAATCCGCTCCATATTCCTCGTATGTCATAATATATTGACCATGAAGACATTCATAAGCTAATTTTGAATTCGACTCATTGCGCCACCGAGTGGCCAAAGCAAATCAGCTTAAAACACATCGGGTAAAACGCCCAAACGGCGGGCCTGCGTTCTCCGCCGAGGGGGCCGGCGTCCGGAGGAAGGAAGGAGGAACGAGGACCCGCACATCGCTGCTTGCAACTTTAATTATTCTTCTTCTCTCCATGGAAACGTCGACTGGCCGCACACCTCACCAAGTGACATTTCCAGAGCTGCCAACTTTTCAAAAAACTTGGAGTGAGATTTTGTCGGGGGTGACCAACATGTTGCCGCGCACGCAGCCACACACGTTGGTGGCTATAATATCAGGAAATTTGAATTAATTAGGCGTTGTACCCATGTTGTACCCTGCATTCTGGCCTGGCAAAGGTCTTTTACGAGACATCTTTGCTACCTTAACGTTTTTTAATAACTCTACTCTCATTTACAAAAACATGCCTAATTCTATTGCACAAATGTCCTGTCTTTATGTTAAATTCTTTAGAATACATCTTCCTTGTTCAATGTGCTGTTTTGAAAATTTTTGAGAGGGTCCTTTTCCTAGGCCTGCAAATAAAATGATTGCAACTTGGTGAGGATAGGCCAATCATTTGGAAGTTGTGTGACTTCAAATATTAGGCCACATCCCTTAAATGTTCATTGGTCCATATCCTCTGAACGCAATAAGATAACAATCTGTCAACAATATTTGTTGACATTGAACCTCAAGATGTTTTCGTATGAATCGGACCAAGCGTTTTGGAGAAAAGTAAACAACACATTTTTTTTATAAAATTCAAAATGGCGGAAAATCTAAGTAGGCGGAGATTATGGTCATAATGTTAGTTTTTGTAGAGCAGTTCCAAGCGGACATGTATGCCAATTTTCTAGTCAATCGATCATTGGGTGCAAAAACTGTGAATTTATTAACAAAAACGCACATTAGACTCGCTATAGAGAATTCTTTTTATAAACAAATAAGAAAAACACCAAAATATAAAAAGTGTCACCAGTCTGGATATGGTTAGACGTACCTCTGACTGGCCTCCCCCAACTTAGTTTCTCTCAAAAAATAAATGGCAAGGTACTTCCTTGATAATGTTGTCGAAGTCATGCAGGAGTCATGTGGTCTTGTTGTTCTTGGGTTATCATATGAGCAGAAGGACGATGGGGAACACCCATAAACCCCTAACAAAATCTCCTCCTCTTTTGTCTCACCCATACACACTCACAACTATGTACAGTGGGAGTCCCAGGACTGACAGTTCCCCTTCTGCAATGACTTGTGTTCATGCCCATGAACCCTGAATGAATAGCTTGTCTGGAATGTAATGGAAGTTTTCCTGTCTTCAATCAGTAGAATTCAATTCACTTCAATTCAGTTTATTTGTATAGCCCAATTTCACAAATTACAAATTTGTCTCGGAGTGCTTTACAATCTGTACACATAGACATCCCTGCCCCAAAACCTCACATCGTATCAGGAAAAACTCCCAAATAACCCTTCAGGGGGAAAAAAGGGAAAAAACCTAGAAGAGAAATGAAGTCTCCGAATCAAAATTGCCTTCATCCGTTTTATTCCTTGCAAGGAGGAAAAGTCCGTCACAGCTCTCAGGGAACTCTGTGACACAAGATTCAACGAACAACAGTCACAGCCTTCTTTATATAGATTTAGGTTACACCTCCTGGCCCCGGTCAAACAAACACAAGCGTTAATTCTAAATTATATGACAACTTCACCGAAGAAGTCCTCTTTCCGACATCCTGAAAGGTCAGCTCCTTATCTTGATCAGGCCCCCGAGAACTTGTATCTGCTCCCCCTAACACTACCTGGTTCCTAAACCCCCGGTAATAAAAAGCCATTAGTTTTATAACGGCTGGCTGGTCCATCCCGCGAGTTCCCGTTACCCCAAACCACTCTCCCAATAAACTACTGATCACCTAAGCAATATGTTCACATTATATGACATTACTGTATTTTACCATTACAGGAATCACACAGGTGTAATGAAACCGTTTAAGGACATCAGGGTCTAAACAACCACTCAATATCGGATTACCCCTGTCTCTTATCAGAAAATTCTGTCTGTATATGGTCATAAAGGGCAAAAGACAGAGAGAAATACATAGAGAGTGAGAGAAAAGCTCATTGTGCATAAGGTACAATAAGAAGGGCAGCTCCTATTGAGGACTGAAGCCGCCTGTTGTCCGAAGTGTACATTTCAGCACCCGAGGGGGCACACACTGCCCGCTTTGTGCCTATTGGATGCCCTACATAAAAAACACACACCCATGCAGAGATACACATTGAAACACTCCAACAAAAACATGTAGCCGGACTTGGACTCAAGGACAGGCCGACTCCACACCAGTAGATCCAAACTGCCAAAACAAACTGAAATACCCCCCATAAAAAGTATATAAGTAGACACAATATTCACAGAATGCACTTTCCTAGAATGCTCACAACTACTGCTGATGTTGGAAAAACTGTTGTTCCTGCTGCTAACATCTGCAGCAACAGGCCCTCTTGTAATAAAATAATTAGTTGTCTCTTTCAAGGTGCCTACTTAAACTGACAAACAAACAAGTGTGTTTGCACATATACACACAGCGTTGGAATAATGCACAGTGTTATATTCTGACAAATAGGGTGATTACATCTCCAAACTCAATCGACAAGTTAGGAATGCCAGCCAGAGGAGGATATGCACTCTATGCCTCAAGGGTCTAAGGCAGTGGTCACCAACCTTTTTGAGCCCAAGATCCCTGACCTCCGCTTTCGTGACAGGCAAGATCTACTTCTTGAAATGTTGAGAGAAAACGACCATCCAGACTGGACTGACAACTTGAGGCTTTTTATTTGGCCTAATTGTAATTGAATGCAATCAAAACACTTTGGTCCAGCTTTCAAATTGATGTGACCAGGAACACAGAATTTAAATGCAATATAAAAAGCTAATTATTTGTTAACCGCACACAATATGAACAAGAACTAACCCATTTGCAATGACTAGCTGGATGAACTACCAATATAAATGCTGTGTTTATCGACTGACATTACAGCACTGACAACATGATCAGTCGGTGCAACTCATGCAAGTTCAGCTCTGTGTCATCACAATGCCATCAAGTCATGTGATTCTAGTCAGTGTTATGGCTGTGACTGAACACTATCTGTGAGCTTGTAGTTGGGCTCATAAGCACAGACAGCCAGTCCGAGGCAGTCTGTGAGCTGTCTGTCAGTAATCCGGCTGATTTGGTGATTTTCTCAACTCCACTGAGGGACAAATTTGGTATTCATGAAAGTTTTCTCATCTGGGATTCGTTCTGAACTCAGGCCGTTGGTGATAACATTCACATCAACTCTACAGACATCCTCAGATTTAAATAATTATAATAATAATAAATATGAGAATCACCATTTGTGACTCCTGCATCTGTGCTTTTTCAAATAATAGAATAAATACAATTGCAATCACTTTCAAGTAAACCAGATTGCTCCACCAGACAAGAAAAAAGAGAGCTCAATGTTGAGCTCTTGTTTTGAAGA
The DNA here is from genome assembly GCF_029220125.1 of Pseudoliparis swirei. NCBI lineage: Eukaryota > Metazoa > Chordata > Actinopteri > Perciformes > Liparidae > Pseudoliparis > Pseudoliparis swirei. The sequence continues at coordinate 18,953,787 of NC_079405.1, forward strand.
GCAACAGCAGAAAAGCCGAACTCACCGAGGTAGGACCTGGCAAGTCGCCGAGAGTCTGGCCGTAAACATGTATACTAAGGTACAGGCATTTCAACATTTATTTATTGATGACTTAGTTTTATGTCTGTGTACTTTGACCTTGTGAAGTTATCAATAAAGGTCTTTCTGCATTTCCCCTGCGCCCCACCTGTAGTACTACATTCCCCTCTTTCGGGGACCACATCTGAGAACACAGCTCACAGGTGGAGATCTTTTCTGACGTCCATCTTACGCAGTCAGGAAGAAAACATCTCAGAAGACACTTCAGAACATTTTCGAAAATGAGGAACAATGTGTATTTTGGAGAGCGACAGGGAATGTCTCCGAGATCGACGGGTTAGCGACCACTGGTCTAAGCTAACACATCTAGGCGGTATAGACTATAAAACTAGAGGCAAATTGTAAGAAAGAACATTTACATTTTTTAGTTCTGGCCAAAAAACGTTTTGCGTGAGTTCACACATTCTAATCAGCTGAACTTTGAGTGCAAATAGAGCTTTGAGAAAAAGTTGAAGAAACTAGATATCTTCTTCACAAGAATGGACATAATGACATTGAATACCTGTAGCTTTATATGCTAAACTCAAAAATCCATAATGTTGAACACCCAGCTCTGCAGAGGGAAAATGCTTATAACACCATGTTTATGTAACACTACCTAACTTTCCAACAGAAGTGAAGCTATATGCATTTCATAAAGCCTTCAACTGTGACAAAGCCTTGACACAGAATAAGTATATGTCCTTCAACAAATGTGCACACACACTGATGGGATATGATATCACTTCCTGATATCAAATAGTGACAAACTGCTACCAGGCAGCATGATTCCCCACATGGCCTTCCCATTGCCTGGCATCCACTGGGGGAAGCAGGCATCTGTGACGCAGTAAGAGCACACAGCGGCCATTGTGTGGCTAACGCTGTGATGTCACAGCACCTTCACTTTAAACAGCAAGTGGGAGGATGTAAAGCGGAGGAAGCCTGGGTCAGAGGTCTACTCTGGATTGTGCCACAGATTAGTCACAAACATACGTGCCAACAAAAAGCACACAATGCTTTTAAACATTAAACATGCTGTGTTTAGCTTTAGTTCCTTCCTATACATACATTCATGCGCAAAGTGTCGCACTCATACACATTCATAGACATAAAACAGACAAGTACACACACACACACTTGGGGAGCAGTGTGGGGCAATGGCACCTGTGCTCAAAGACATGGTGTTAATTTTTGGAGTGTGTATTTTTAGAATGGACTGCCATGCCAAGAAAGGCCTTTAAAACAGCCTACATTGAGCATTTAAATGTGGGATGTGAATATGCGCAAACACTCAGGAGCTCTCTCACAACAAATCTTGCCGGCATCTATACATACATGAGGCTACAGCTGCGGCAAAAGATTCAAAGACAAGACTGAGATATTGACAAGTGCAGACTTTTTTTTTACAATACATTTCATGTCTGTATTATGATCACAGCAATCCAGAGTAAAATCAAGCTCAAACAAATGCTTGAACATCTCTTGAAATATGTTTCTTAAACTGAGTTTAACACTTCAAGAACCTCAACCAAGTCAAGTCATGACAGCGTTGACAACGTTGTTTAAGTCATGTTGTAGCGTTTGTAAAACCATTGACAATCAATTTTGATACTAAGTTTCAGGTTATCAAACGCTTTAGTCCAACTCCTTGTTAAGATCACAAAGGTTCCAAATGTAACACTGCACTGTGCACTTCACCATCACCGCACATACTTACTTTCTCTCTCTCACACTCACACACACACACATACACACACTATCTGTCTGCCTGCTCTAATGACTAAAATAACCACCTCTGCTCTCTGTTCTCCTTTTCAGGAACACCCTGTTCCCCTGAGCCTTGGTGTATTTTTTGGTTTTATGAATGTATCTGCACAAATCTGTACGTGTGCGTTTATGGACAGTTGGGATAGGGGGACATGCACACAAAAGGTAAGTGTTCATGTGTATTGTCACTCTATAGCATCTGTCGCCGTTCAGGACATGTAAACATATCTTAAGTATCAATATTCCCTAAACCATGGCCTCACACACTCAATGGGTATAGTTGGTAGGATTATGTGACAATACTGGCATGGCAAGTATGGTTTCCCTACCCCTTCCTCTTTGGTCACACACACACACACAAACAGCTGTATCCCTTAGCGACGGAACACGCATGCAGACTGGACAGTCAGATAGTTTCCAAACACGCAGGACTGGTATTCTGTTGGGTCTATAGCTGCTTTAGATTGTTTTTAAATTAAAAAAATTCCTGTTCCCACCCAACGTCTGTACGAATTACATAAGACATTAAGGGTTTAGTTACAGCATACAGGGAGACATTTAAGTCAGGATTGTCAGCTTTATTTAGTCGGGGTAGACCACAATCACTGAATCGGCATATTTGTATAATATAGAAGCATTTTAGGCACTGAGACAGACACATGTGCAATTACCTGTTTAAGAGGAAAAATAGTTCCCAAGTGATATTAATATAATCTGCTTGTGTTGTTGACTACATATCGCAATGCTGGAGAAAGTGGATGGTAATCTGCAGGGGGAGGTCATGAGCCAGGGAGAGATGAAGAAAGGCGATGGAGGTGTGAAATGGCAAAGACACAAACAAAAAAAGGGAGAAATAAAGTAAAAAGAATGGTTGGTTAAAACTTCAAAATGTACAGATGGAATAAAGACCTGTTACATGAGGTTACTGTGTGTGTGAGTGTGGAAGATTAACAGAAGAAGCAGTGGAGTGTTCAAGCAGCAGGTGTGCAACACGCACTAACAAACTGAAAAAAGAATTTCCAAGTTGGAAATGAGGGAAGCAACAGACAATGAGTAAACCTGAGTAATACCACACTCTGCATTATGTTGCAGGAGATATTTATTATTCAGTTGTTTAGTTCAGTTTTTCATGAAGCAGATTACTGCAACTCTTATGCAGATGGTTCTAGTGTTGAGTTTGTTATGAGAGGCACTTTCTTATCTGGTTTCTGGCTGTTTTAACACCTTCATTTTTCAAATGAGTAGCGGTTCAAGCATGTTCTTCTTGTAGACGGTCTCACTCAACTTTCTGAAAGCCATCTGAATGAATCGCCATAACTCATCAACATTGTGTGTGAATCACAATGCCTATCACCTTCTAAAAACAATCTATAAATAGTTGACCAATGGGGACCCTAGCCCAGAGTGAATCTGTCAACTCAATCCTGCTCTCCTTAGGTCACAGATCATAGAGATGAGAGAGATTTGAAACTAGCGAGGAAAAGACAACAATACGCCATCAGCACACATTTACCACCATGTCGAATCAAAGTACGACACAATGAGATACAGGAAAGACAATAGACCAGCATCACCAATTATAACCACAATGCATCACTTCCCCTTTCTGTCCATCAATTTTCACAACTCCCAGTTTTGTCAGTGGTGAAGCAACTTCCTTTGCAGGAAACCCTTGGAAAAAACAAACGCTGTTTGTCATGCTACAATGTCTTTACATAAAAATGTATTGTAACATTTTTATATATCGATGCCCACTTATGTACAATACTTAAATGGTAGGAAGGAAAACTAAAGTAAATGTTGTTCAATCTTAAGTCAATAAGGCTATTTTCTGTGCAGAGGATTAGAAACACACAAACAATGCATACGGTAACAGAAATAATGCCCATACAGGTATTCACACTGTGGTGTTTGTATATTTTCCCCTGTAGCTGTGTCTACGGTGTATGAATGTGTTGAAAGTCGCTTTGGATAAAAGTGTCAGCTAAATGTAATACCTTGTGAACTCTAGCAGCACTGGAAACACACACACTATCTCTTAGCACTCTGGCTTCAATTTAAGTTACCTTTTTGATTGATGCCTTTTGGCAAAGAAGTTAACATTAGAGAACTGTTGTACTTCATGTGGTAACTTTCATTGTCTCCCCACCAAACTGCCAAACAATCAGTACCATCTCTCTGACATTCTGCCTCCAGTTAGCTGGACATAACAAACAATCATTAGATTGCTAAACAATCGAGTGATGACTCGAGATCTCTACATCCTATTTCTTTTTTAGAAAGGTCAAAATGCAATAAGTTACGACCAGTTTACTGTCTACATATTAAAGTTAGAAAAGGAACTACAATTTAATAACGTTACACTACTAAGACATGTTCAGTTTCATTTTTAGATTTAACTTTGAGAGCCAGCCTGATTGGAGCTCAGATTGACACCGATACATAAAGTACAATATGTATAACTTTAGATCCTTACCAGCAACTCTTCAACTATCCCAAATATAACATAGTGGTGCCAAGAGACATATGCTCACCCACGTGTTAAGCACACACGTCCTGACAGTTGGCAGTTGTTTGTCGGCTGGGAACTTGTGTATTCATATGCCGGTTCACTGGTGGTGACGGCACTCCCCCCGAAGGGCTACAGTAAGCTGAGTGACAGTCACTATTAGTCACCTTCCTTCTTCTCTATAACCACCAGCTCAGCTTCTTATTCCTCCTCCTTCTCCTCCTCCTTCTTCTCCTCCTCCTCCTCCTCCAATTCCCCTAAATTAGCCTGAATGTCGTAGTCTTGGGCAAAAACAAGGAAAGCCCTGTGTCCAGCAAAGTTAACTCCCTTGCTCATTTTCCCCTTTTGTGTGGAACTCCTCCTCCTTCCACCCTCCTTACTGAAATAATGTACAGCATTTGAATTTAGTAACACCTACACATGTGCATGCATAAACACTGATGGACTCTAGATGGAATTTCCTTATTTTGTCTGTCAGGTCATTGTGAATGTGTTTTTCTGAGCTATGGGGCAGTGAATCAGTATATTTACTTCTTCAATTGCACATCTAACCCCGCACACACACAAATGAAAATACAAACCTGCATGCTTAGTTGTCAATAATAAAAGGTAACAGATAAAGAGAGCTGGAAAGGAAATAACACTGTATGTATTATTAAAGATAATTTGTGTCCATTGAGTATTGTTTATATCACACATGTATAACTTATCGCAAAAAAAGAGACATTCCATAGCTAGTTAGAATTTACGGTCAATACCATTTATTCGTAAAAACAAACAAACCGGACATTTCTTTAAAATATGTAGAGGTAAGGTGATCACAGTTTGTGACTGATGCAAATTGATAATATTTGAAATATCGCTGATTAGATGTGACATTGTGAAGGTGAATGCATAAGAAACCCCTTTTGACAGCATTTGAGATGCTAGAGTGCAGCACTATTTGTGTAACTTGATCTATTAAAATAAAATAGAATATCCTTAAATGTAGGTCAGTAGAGAAAGAAATGTTGCTTACAACTGGCTTAGCGTGTCTGTGTATACTGTAGGATAAGAGCATCCCAGTAACCTATATAAACTATGTGCGTTTACCTGTGCAAACACACAAACAAAACACGAATGCACGCACACACACAGCTGTGAAGCAGTGTGTGTGCGCCCCTAAACATTTGTTTGTTTTTGTCCTTTACTGTATATATCCTGTATGCACTTATCTGCACTTTTCCCATATGCACCACAATGCAGCCCTGTCTTATGTTTACTGTTTTTATGAATGCTATGCATACATAATAATTCACCTTTTTACTTTTTTACCATCTTTCATCTCTTTTGATTTCTCTTCATCATGCGTTTCCTCTCTCCCCTGTGTCTCTTGCCCGTTCAATAGTTTAAAGGAGGAGGAGATTCAACATCAATGATCGTTTCAAAGAGTTAGGCACCATAATCCCACAAACCAATGACCTGCGAGTTGCTTTAATAACATTGTATTTTCAGCGCAGATTTGTTTTGCTACTGCCGGTTACTTATCTATGAAATGGCCAGTGTATACTTTACTGTGGTCAAAAGTATTTGCGCTGGAACGAAGGCTCTATACTACGGGCGTCTGTGGAATACGCACACACGCGCCGTACACACACACATACACACACACACACCTCTGCCCTCCATGCGTGTGTAGACATTTCTTGTGTACACATGTCAGCATTTGCAAAAATACACACAAACAGAGTAATGCCTCAACAATTTCAATCGATAGATTTGGGGCGACTGTGGCTCAGTAGTAAGGGTCAACCTTCAATCAGATGATCGGCGGTTCAATACCTGGCGCCGCTTGCCCATGTCCATGGGTCCATCAGCAATACACTTAACCCCAAATTGCTCCTGTAGCTGTGCCTGAATGTGAATGTTCTATGAATGTTATCTATTCTTGACTGTCATCAGTGTATGAATGGGTGTGATTGAATGATGTGAAGTGCTTTAAGTGGTCAGAAGATGAGAAAAGCGCTATACAAGTAGACGTCTATTTACCATTCATCATAACACACGCTCCGAACTCCAAAAGCAGACGCACATACAACATATCAAAGAAACAACAAAAGGTAGACTGATCACTGCTTGCTGACAGGGCCATTAAAGGAGCCTCCTAGTGGGGAGATTATGCAGAATATAGAGCAGAATATTTTAACCTCAGAATGTGGGAAAGAAATATATGGACAGGTCCAAAATAAGGAGGATGTGCCAATAAGATAAAAGGATTCAGAGGACAAAAAATATGTTTAATTAAGCAATTGTCAATGTTAACTTGTGGTTTGTCATACTTCTTTATGAAGTGACATGACTGATTTCAACTGTTGAGCTAACAAAACTGTACCTATCAGTGGAGACATTCCTTCTCATCAGACCTCGGCTGTAAGTTCAATTTATTAAACTAGAATGCAGAGTGGTCAGCTTTAAAATCAATAAGCAAGTCAATCCGCATCTGCCTCGGGTTGCAACACACGTCTGCACAAACAAAGCATAAAGGCCACATGCAGAATGCTGATTATGTGCAGCAGCTTGTTTGATGGATCTCCTATGAGTGATGCATTGAAACAACTCTTCCATTACCCAACTATTACTACCTCTTCATCCACACTCTCCTTTACCATCCTGTATCCCTGAAAGCAGAAACACAACACTGGTATCAAAGTGCCACTCAGCTAGTTGTGCCTATCACAACAGAGGAGAACACTGGCCAGCATGCTTCAGCAGTATACGGCTGACAAGCATCCCTTGTTTGTACACAAAGCATTTATCAGTGGTCCAGCTCCAGTTCTCATAGTGCCCGCAGTGTATTTACTAGGCTATTTTGGTCCAGGGGCAGGACCACCTCTCAGGCCCTCAGCTCATTGGCTGGAAAAGCCGTGTTCCTGTAATGCCTGGCCAATGCTAAGGCGTATAAGTAGGAGGGGAAATCATTGACCAAGAGTGCCTTGTCCTCTTTTGACAATGGCTATAGAGGAGGCTCGACCCAAACATGCACGCACGCAAGCACACACACACACACACACACACACACACACACAAATACAAATGCGTGTCCACACACACACCAACAGAAAACTCAAGACCCTCTTCTACTTGTCTGCCGAACAACTTTCCCTTCGGTTACTCCGTCGGTCACTATGGTTGCAAACAAATGACATACATAGACCATTGTTGTAGCTCTACTTAAAGTGAAAGTCTTTGTTGACATTTCTCAGTGAGGTTTCACCGAGCTCTGCTAACCTAAATATACCTTTTTGTTAAATTGGAAAAACAGGGCAGTCACTGTCATAAATACCAAACAACCAGGGTTGAAGGTGATAGATCTACAATTTGACCATTTATACATGGATTTGCACATAACGTTGTGTGCATTAATATGAAGTCCTCTTTAGTGCTTTAATAATACATGTCACATATCATCCCTGATGATATTAATACAAAATAATATGATTGTTATTATTATTATAATTTCATGTATCTCTGCATTGTATTTCCATACTTTGTCAACCATTGCACAAAATGGTAGCTCAAGTGTTGATTTTATTTGGGCTGCTATGGCTGGATATTCCAAGCACAAAGCCACTCAATGTGTATTTTGAGATTGAATGGAAGGTATTTGGGAGTTAAGTAGAGAGATAAAAACTTAAAAACGTTCAACTCCTCCTCCCCTTTCACTGTCCCTCTTGTTCTTATTTTGTTTAAAAACTATAGACTAGTATGAAGAACTTGGCTGCCAGACTTTTGAGAGTAGAGAAAAAGTACTGCAGAGAGAGCAGAAAAGGTAAAGAAAAAAAGGAGGACAGAACAATTAAATCACTGGAAGAGTTCAAGGAGGTGTCAAAAATACGATAATAAAGAAGTTAATTAATAAATAAGCCTACAAAGAAGCTGCGTATGTGTGCCAGATACGCATCCATTTCTCTTAGGCTGACCAAATATAGGGACAGTTTTTGATCAAGCAGTGCAGACAAAGGAATGTTGTTTCTCTATACACAGAAGCACATGCACAACCTTATACAGTAGATCACTGTATTTCCGCGTCAGAGGATTTTGCTATGGACTATGGCTAACACTAACAGAGAGGAGGAAGATATTGCCAAATAAAAATGTCAATAAACTCAGGCAGAGTACAACGGTACAGCTAGTAAAATCATGGTGCTTTTCAGCGTTACTAATCCCAGCAGATAACAGCCATTCTAAAATGAGAAGAGCGCCTGCTATCAACTGAAGCAGGAGCATCCATTCAGTTCTTCAGCTGAGCAGTGAATTTACACGGGTTGGAATAAGAGATTACCTCCACTAAGACAATTTCAAGTTCACATCTGGGAAAGTCATAAATTAGTCCATCCAATTTTTTATTTAAAAAGTATGTGTAACAACAACATCAACAACAGAAACAGCATACATTTATGCTAACTTTATATGGACAAAGGGTTCTCCTAAAGACTATAACAAATTATAAAGACATTATTCCTGGTTACAAAGACTAGTTCCTGAGAGAGACTGAAGGATATCCTGTTTTAGACTATCTCAGTCAACTAGCAACTGAAACATTGACATTTAAACACCTTTGTGGTTTAATACAGCAAACATAGAAAAGTGGTAGAGAAAGAAAATTGTATTCTGAGAAATATAAATAATCTGTATGCTTTGGAAATATTGGGAAAGGTTGACATGGTGAACATATTGGAAAGGGGCAGCTTAGCGTAGTGTAGTAAAAGCACAAAAAGATGCCTTTTCCAAATTAATCCGTATTAGCGCGTGAACAATCTAGATAGAAGCAGGATTCAAGAGTGTAAACCCTGGTGAAGGCAGACTTAAAAGGGGAGGTAGTTCCACAGTTGCTCTCATCCTCATTCACCTACGGCGATCAAACAACCAGCGGCTTCAGTTAAAACTGCACATCATAATATGGAGAAAACTTATGTGATGAAGGACTTTCAAGACATATGAAAGAGCTAAGCATTTAAAAATCTTGTCATCAAACAGTAGGACCTTGTATTTATTAACAGAAAACCGCAAAGTATTCGCAAAGTCATGTCATTTGTGAGTCATTTACATTCTCATATGAGAACAGACAGAATCCAAAATGTTATTGAGAGAAAGGGCCTTTCTGTTTTGATTGCAATTAGTTTGTTTGGCAAGAACACTAGGAATTTCATAATGGAAAACCTCTTTGAGGAACCCTCATGGTATTTTATTATGAGAGCGATGAGCTCATTTGAGAGTTTGTAAGAATGTTCGGTAGCAACAGACTTTCTAAAGCAATAAAATAGAAAGATTGTTTGCGTGTGTGTGTTTATGTGTATGTGTGGGATATAAAACATATCTAAAACAATAGATTTATTTCAAAATCTTCAATGCTGTATAGAACTTTAAAAATCCAATGTTTTTGCTTCAGAATTATTTAAAAGATATTTCACAATACACACCGACATACACGGTTTGCTGAAATAACTGAAACTGCAAGAGAAACAAGTGCGATTGCCTCATATTATGAGGCTTTTTTTCGGTGTACCTGTGAACACTGTTTACAAAATCATCAACATTATAACAGTGTGTGAAAAATAAGCCTTAATCTGTATATATAAATATCTAAAAAAAACATGGCTGAGCGGACTGATAAACGTCTTCATAAGGAGATGAAAATGTAGCTCTTGAAAATCTGTAGGCCTCTAAAGTTGCAAAAAGCTACAACTACACGGTTGCAGTTCAACAAGCAAATTGTCCAAATGTAAATATCAGGTCAGCTGCAGCGTGGTTTTACAGATGCAATGGAGACGCCGTTCTTGCTGATAAAAGACAGACTGTGTAAGACAACAACTACTGTCTGTCGGTCAAAAGAGGATATGAAACAGTGTATTGGAGATAAGATGAGGAAGTGGAGTCACACATTCAGCACATGCGCTAAAACGCCCCACATACCCTCACCTCTGATAGATCATGGGTCATGTTCACACATATAGCACATGGCAATATGTAACTATTGTGGTTTAAAAGGTCCCAGCTTTAGTGACTAACATATAATTTAGTTGTTTATTTTGTGTGTATCCCTTTGTATTTTTAAAAGGGAAACACCATGAAGATACTTCATTTAACTTGTTCTGGTCTAGTCACAAAGTGGCGAAAACACTGTCTAGGTCACGGGAGATTTGTCCGTATGGCAGGTGGATGGAGCTGTGTTTACACACACCTGATGCTTTTTCACACTAGAGTACATCCATTGAGTCTCGTCAGTGTGCCAATGTGCATTTGTGTGTGTAACACTGCCTTTATTTACCTGAAGAAAATTAACCCCATCTCCAACACTTACGAGCGGACGTCAGTCCAATGGTGCTGAAAACATGACCCATGCACACGCCTTTCTATATTAGGTGGAAAATAAGCGCAAGCTTATTTGAGCACTTTAGTGATTGTACGCGTCAAACATTCAAACATATTTGCCAGGGGATAATAAATGATCCAATATGGCCAGTGGCTTTGGAAACTAGGATATAATTTTGACAATTTATTCAAAATGGTCACCTTTGGTTTGAGGTTGTAGTGCTTGAAACCCAGCTCTGTTTTCTTTTATTGGCCATTTGAGCAGGCTGCTGCTGCTGCTGCGCTATAGGAGAGAGTGTGATCAGTCTGCCAGGAGTCACCGCTGCTGCTGGACATAGTGAATAATCCCCTCTGACCTAGCTGACCGTGACCTCACAGTGTTTACTGACCCATAACCTTTCATACTGTGTGCACTCCATAACCCCACTGCCTCCTCAATGTGCATCTTTCCCATTCTTAACAGTTCTTCTACACTGTACAAAAGTTTGTGTTGGCAATGATGGAGCCCTGGTAAAGATCTTAATTGCATCTATTCTCCTCTCACAGAACGCCTTATTGCATCCAACCATTGTCTTATAAAGAGTCTTGATACTGTATGATTAGACAGGACGCAGATATCGTAAGTAATCTTGTATGATCCTCTTCGACAGGACTTTGAATTAGAGGCATTCCAAGGAAACATTATATAAACACTGCAAGAAGCACATGATAAAATTACAAGTCAATAATTAAATTTAGTTCAAATGATTGATTGATCTGTGACAGCCCTATATTTGTGTGTTACATGCCCAGAAAAACTTGGTGCCAGTAGATCTATCTTTTTGATCTGGTCACACAACGGAAATGTTTCCATTCATTCATAGATTCAAAAAAATGAGGGAGATAAAGGCAGTGAAAAGGAGAGATAGAGGCAATCCAAACAGAGATAGTGGGAGAAAGGTTTTGCGTCTTTCCAGGTGAATTCAGGTTTAACTGTGATGACACAGCTGCTGTTTAACTACCCTGCGTGCTACAACTCTGGATCAGTGTCATGTGGAAAAAGACTCGGCCTCAACACACATCCGTTGACACATTCACTCAGTGTTTGTATGGGTTTAAATACATACATGTTTATTCATCAATAATGTGTGTGCCCAAGCATAACAAACTACTCTAATGCATCAAAACACAGATTATTTCCTCAGAGCTGCAGCTGAACCTGTCTCCATGCATGTGGATGCCCATCTGTGTCTCAGTGACAGTAAACAACAAAGAGGTGGAACTTCTCTTGTCCTATAGTATCACATTTCTGTTTGGCTGTATATCAAAACACAAAATCGGAAAATGCACGTGCCACTAAGAAACCGAAATAGTCACTGTGGTTGACTAACCTCAGTGATCCAGTTTAACTTCCCTGCAAAACAAATTGTACTGGTGGTGATTGAAGATGAAACGGGATTAAAAGGAACACCTTACAAGTAAATATCTACAGACCTACAGCTATTAAACAGATTTTTAACTGCTGATAGTTTGCTCACTGCTCTATTAAGGGTTTTCCTGTGTATTCCCATTGCTGCTGTTCCTTAAAATTCATCTTTCAATGTAATCACAAAGTGTATTAGGACCACGGAGCTCTAGGTTTTCTATTTCTGGTAACTCACTTTAAGATTTGTCATCATAGTATCTCGTAACACAACATGGTCATCACTGGATCAGCTATCGGTGACAACAGGGACATTTCTTAGAAATGGACTAAGAACAAAAGTGAACAAGTCACAAAGGCAAGCAAAACCTCAACAAAAAGGTACTCATCAGTTAGTTACAACTCTGACATATTGAGACATTTTTGCTCTGAACTTTGGCCCTGATTATGTGTTCTGGAGAATGGTATGAACAATCACAGAGGCTAGGTAGAGAGGTTAGAGCTTAGGGACCGGGGTGTAATGTGCTTGGTGCTTTTTATTAAGCTAATGTATGCTTCCTCACATCCTCTGTCATGACCTGCACCTTGAGGAGCAAAGAGGTTTCTGGAGGAGCTTAGAGCAAGGAAACACACGTGTATCTTACACAGAAGTCTTTTATCAAGTAGCTTTACATATAAACATATGGCGCATAGTTTAATACAACTGAAAGTGCTTAAGACTAACACTCTGGAGCTGAGTATTTGCCATTTGACATAATAGGCTCCTCCATCCTCACGTCATTTCCTTGCATCTCTGTCTCTCTCTCTCTCTAACACACACTTCCTCACTACGAGGAGCTAATATGCAAAGAAAAGACACTAGGGAGGGAAGCAAGGAGATGCGTTAGCATAATAATGATAAGTAGAGGGGATAAAGTTGGAAATTATCTGGAGTACTTTTTCATAAATACTTTTATCATGGCAAGTAATTCCAAATGGCAAAAGTAATAAAGACTATACCTAATATGTATAGTTCCACAGCTAAATCCCAAGTAAATAATCATTAGAATAAAACATGTATAGTCTTTGGCATAATAACAACTCCATAGAGGGGACAAAGGGGTTTTATTTTTGCACCATGAAGGATTTTCAAGTAAAGTATAGTCTGTGTGGTTTACAGTCCCACCATTTATACATAGCAGCATACCCCAGGGCTGAGGTGTTGTCACTGACACCAGCCTGGCCACTGCTTATAAATGGCAAGAGGGGAAGTTCTCAAATGATGACAGTAAAAAGGGGTAAAGTGGTGCATTATAGTCGAAGCCAGCGGTTTCCCAAATGGTACCAGCATCCCCGTCAAAAAGGCAAATGGACCAACTTAAATACCATTTTATTTGATACAGTTGTTATTTTAACTTTATATCATTGTTTATTTTGTGTGAGTTGTATTCTGGGAAATATCGGCGATAAATAAAGTTCAAAACGACACCAATAGTTTATATGTGTGGATGTCCAAATCTTTCTAAATTTATTTTATTCAGATTCACAATCGCATTATCATGAGCTGGAGAAGAAAGATTGACAAATATATATCTTTTGATTTGTGATGCTCGCAGCCCTGTAGCCTATGTCAAGTTTGAGGGTTTAAGTATATGTCTCTTTGTCTACATTGGAGATATTGTTAAATAACATTTTGTGCAATGATTTAACAATTTGTAATGGCCAAGTGCAAGACAATATTGCCATTATTTTCACGAGGATAAATAATAAGTTGGCCACTGTTCATTTTGAACATCACGAGACTTTCCATGTAATTCGGGAAATACTCTTTGAAATAGCGCTCACGAGTTTCCAGAGGTACTCGTGTAGTAGCAGAAGTCACATTTCAGTGTCGGAGGTAAAATATCACTTACCCGCTCTGAAGGTCAGACAGAACAAAGTAAAGAAGTCAGGTTGCCGAAAAGTGCGTGCCCACTTCTCTCATGCGCTCTAATACCAAACTTGCCGGGCACTATCTGAAGAAAAAAGTCGCGAATAAAAGCAGTTTCAAGTTTCTCTGTATTAACACAAACCGCTATAGCGTGTACTACCACTGGCACTTCCCAGGCTAATTTGTTTTCCTTTCGTCCGTCGAGATGTTGTCACAACTCCGAGCGTGTGTAGTCACCTGTACCACCACCAATAGCAAAGCGCATACGGGTTTGTGGGAAATGTAGTTTTCCTCATATCTACCACAGACCGGTATTTTGAGGCGATGACATGATGCCTGTTGACTGCATAGGTTTTACGAGGTCCTCTAACTTTAGCCGAAGACTTCCAAGAGTAACGACACGACTAAAGGGATACAGCGCCTGCAATTGAGACACTTCTTTTATTCTACTTCTATATTGTTTCATATATTCATAAGGCACATGTTTTAGGCCCAATTAACTTTTAATGTAATGTATCAGTGTTTGGATGAAGGTGTTGTGTTGAAACCCTGTGCGATTCAATGCAACCAATACTTTTTTAGACAAATGGCCTTATACTTTTGAGAGCATAGTTTGTGATACTTTTGAATTAGGTGTGCAATAATACATACCAGGTCCTATTATATTAATCATAGGAACCACATTTTAATTAATTTCTGTCCGTTTTAAAATGTGGTTCATTTGCTTAGCCAGCAGGTCTGACTGCAGTATTTCAGGATGTTGAACATCCAGTTATTTGTCTGCGTTTTTTTCTTTGTTTCACTGAAAATAATATGGCATGTTCACTTGTATAAGTGCAGTAACAGCATGATGACTTTCGTGTAGCACAGCGGTAATACTCAGTATGAACATTTCATGTCAAGACTCTAGGCATTTTGAATGGGCAGTTTCAGATTTTATATCTCTGCAGTGCTATATTTTTATCAATTAACTCATCTGATGAATCTACACCAACCACTTAAAACAATCAACTGCTGATAACCACAACATCCAGCTGTTTTCAACTTTCAATCTTACAAATGTAAACTGTTTGTGGTCAATAGATTATTTTTTCATTCACAATATATGTATATGTGTTAATCAATCCTAAACTATTTTGACGGCATCTGATGGATAGATAAATCAATGGTAACTCTCTCCCAATCATAATCAAGCATGTGATAGGTATGATTCAACACTAACTCAAGAGATTGAGAATTCACAACAATCATTAGGGTACGTGGCTCACATCTTGAGGAAGGAGACAATAAACATTTGTTTTAGGAAAAACTACAAAGAAAAGAAACAGCACCCAAATCAGCAGATAAGTAGAAGAAGTCTGAGGTAAATCATCTCTTTGGCCCCTTCAGTAAAGAGCATTGTCATTAATATTCATATACTACCAAATGATGCTGCCTTAAGCTAAATACATAAAGAAAAAAAGTACAACTCTGTTGAGGCCGTTTGTAAAAATTCTAAACCAATGGAAAATCAAGATGCTTGTGTGTACGGTCAATCACACACTATACATTACTGTCTCTGTTTGATGATCGCAACACAGTATAAAAAAGAAAAAGGTGAGGGATGGTCACACATGATAAATCACATTTGTGCCATTCAAGATGTTTAATGTAAAATAATGCCAGAATTGGGACTCTTTATGCAACTGGTAGCTCTAAACGTACATGTTCCACTCTGCGATGTCTTTAGGGCTGTGCAATATATATATATATATATATCATCAATCACTGATCTAATCGCATTCATTTCTATACTCTAAAACATTACAGACTTTTGTCTGATATCAATGTGAAACAATTTGCAGTTAGATCTCTCCCAACTGTCCTTTCTGATTTATTTTCCAGAATACCCAGCAAAAAATTATACGGGACTGTTGGAACTGAGGACGGTTGAAAAAGTAGAGGGACTGCTCATATGGCATATTTGTTTACAAGATCAGTCTTCCAAGGAATAGTGTTCATACAGGACAATTCTGTGGTGAAATATTACTTCCAGGAAGAACAATGATGTTCAAATTAATCTAAAAGTAGGATGTGGAGGTTAAAGTGGTTGTTGGGGAATGCAACAATTTTGATTTTGACACTGGAAGGTAGAGTTTGCATCCCAGCTCAGGCCAGTCAATGTTGGGTTTCTTTAACATCGGACAATAATTGAAATGTGAAGTGTTGAATCAACTGTGAATGAAAATAATCCACGGTTATCCAAAATCATATTTCTGATGAGGGGATGTGATAACAGCAGGGTTCTTGGTGTAATGTTCTGCCAACAGGGCAGGATTCCTATATGTAGGGTGAGGAGGGGTACTGGGGGTGCCACCAGTCCATGAGCTTTACACTGTGTACTGGGTCCAACACCACCTGAGTCCCACCCTGATCCCCCCTCTTCTTCCCCCGCTGGAGTGGCGTGTCCTGGAACACCAGACGAACACGGTGGTGTCGCATGTCTGTGCTAACGTTGATTGTGAACTATAAGAAAAACAGAGACAAACCAGTTCAAATTAGTAGAGGAGTTTTGTAATCATCAAGAATTACAGCCAAGTGGTTGAATGCTTCCACCAACAAGTCATGTTAGTTATTGTGACCATGACATCTATTGCTTCTGTCCAACCCGGGAAGAGGGATCCTCCTCTTTTGCCCTCCTGAAAGCTTCTTCCCTTTTTACCCTGTGAAAGTTTTTTTCTGTTTTTTTTCCTAATCTGAGAGGACCTGGGACAGGGATATCATATGTGTATCGACTGTAAAGCCCTCTGAGGCAAATTTTTAATTGTAGGCTATAAAAAATAAACAGAATTTAATTGTGCCAAATGTGTTTACTGCGTATTGCGTTCATAAGAACCGAAAACATACTGCCAAATCTTTTGCCTGTGCACAGCCATAAAAATGGCATTTCAACCTTTTCATGCAGAAGATTGATATTATCTAATATTCACCAAAAATTAAGAATTACTAACCAGGGAGAGTGTCATGCCCATAACCACAGGGGTGAAGATGAAGTTGAGGGTGGTGACCTGAAGCATGTAGCAGTCAGAGTCTGGGTTTGTGTGGACATCTTTGTATTGTCTGGGCATGCACAAGGACTTGGCACAACCATTCTTACTGTGTCCCTGCTGGGATTAAAATGACCAGAATAATACACAAAATAAACATTAAAGCAACGGCAGGTTATTACTGACTATGTCAAAAGTTATCAAATTAGGAAAGTGTGATTGGTTTTTAACAACCTTTTTTTACCTGCTTTAAAAACTTGAAGTTGAACTCCCACAATGCCTCAGGCCGAGTACCAAACACCTTTCTGACCCAGAACAGTAAACACTGCAACAGGAAATATTAAGCACATAAAACCAACATTTCCAAAATGAAAGGCTAGTTTAAGTTTGGACATGCAAATGTGCATTTTTTTCCGGGTGTCTTTCTTGTTTTAAATATATAAATGAGACAAAATACAAGACCAAATGAGTCAAGTCAAGACTAAACAAGGTGCCTCTATCATGAAGAGTATAACTTAGTATGGCTCCCTTTGAACTTGCTGGTTGTGGATAGCCTGAATATCACATAAGCAGGCACAGTTAGCCCTAAAATGTTCTATTTAGTCATTGGTGCATTTGCATAAGGATCTCCTAAACTGGCAATACCAACACATAAAAAATACAAAACATAAGCTCTATATCCGTAAAATGAGTGGCTGAACACATCAAAGTATTTACCTTGGAGTTAAGCAAGGTTGTGGGTGTTGATTCTGGCAGGGCAGGGATTTTTGAGACACGCAAGTTGAATGGCTCATACAAATGAAAAAGGGAGCGAATCACACGGGCACGTAAAGAGCACGTCCTGTAAATGCAGTCTGGCTGGAGACGGTACGGCAGGTCAGCATCAATCTTGTAGTGCCTGTTAGAGATGAAAGGACAAGAAAACATGTTATTTATACAAAGTGTCAGTTTATTGGATATGGTCCTCATTTTATGAATAAATCATGAACTTTACATGGAAGGTAGTTTTGATTCTCACAAATATATTCTTTTATTACATTGATCAAAACAATTTAAAAGTTTTCTGAGCAGTACTTTCACTACTACTGGCTTTTGAGAAGGGAACCAGCAAATTAGTCTTTAAAGAAATACTTTGATGAACCAGTCTCATCAAAAATGCTTTCAATTCAGTTATAAATTGGGCCTTCAGGGGCAGAGACACATTCTTCTGGTTAACTTCTCAATAATTTGTCAATTAAATATTGTTAGGTACAAATAGAAGCACTTTTTATCTGTTCACCCTTGACTGCACATAGTAATAATAAAACCTCCTCACCTTCTGTAGAGCCTGGTCCAAAACGCAGCAGTGCATGTGACTATCCAGGCATTCCTACAAATTAAAGCAAATCTGCACACATCCTCAGGCCGAATATAGGAGGCGAGCATTAACCAAATATCCACTGGATACTCCCCCCCATCACTGCTCTCGCTGCTTTCTGTGAAAACATGCAAACATCAGAGTTAACTACTAATTGGTATGCCTCCCTCATTTGCATTACATATTTTACAAAAAATACAAATACCCTTTCTCCTCTTGTTTTTCTTCTTGTGGGCCACTTTAATATCATTTTCTCCATCCTCTTCAGGGTCTAGGTCATCACTGCTGTCCAAAGCGTCAGCTGTGACCTCTACAGCACCCTGAGATGCCTCCAGGCCACAGAGTAATTTCACTGAAACAGTGTGAAGTTAGACATTTAATCAACATTTTAATAAACATACAATTCAGTGTATTGTGTATATCCCATTATCACAAATTAGCCTCAGAGTGCTTTACAATCTGTACACATACGACATCCCTGTCCCAGGACCTCACATCAGATGAGGAAAAACTCCCAAAAAATAGAGAAAAAAAACTTTCACAGGGCAAAAAGGGACAAAACCTTCAGGAGAGCAACAGAGGAGGATCCCTCTCCCCAGATGGACAGATGCAAAAGATGTCATGTGTAATCATTACAGAGTTACAACACATTCAATGAGTATGACAGAGTGTATGAATAGTTTGTAGTAGGCATGGACCACGATCCACACCTCCATGATCCATCAGGCAGATGGAGGTAAAGAGGAGTGGGCGGGGCATCAGCAGGGCCATGGCATCAGACCCAGCCAAGTCCAAAAGGAGACTGTATAATGCCACATTATTACTGTACTGAAATGTCAGGTTGTGACGCTACACCATTACAAGTTGATGTTACCTTCCTTCTCAACTGCATTTGCAACAGCCTTCTTCACCCTCCCTGACTTTACAACGGCCGGGTCGGCATCAGCATAATCAGCAACAGTTACTAGGAAAAGCAGATAACGCTTGTTTTTCGAATATTCATACTGTCGAGAAGTCATATGTCTTTCAAATATAACAGCAGAACACGTTATGGCCACTATTAACAGTAAGCTAACTGTTGACTTAAACTTAACGTTACGTAACGTAGCTAACCAGTCAATTACGTTAGCGATGACGATGGACGCATCTACCTTTTAGCCCTTGCTAATAACAGAAAACAATCACGAAAAGGTCACCGTAGTAACGAAGCACTTTAACTATACTGTAGGATACGAGTTAAATAATTAAATGTCGTTGTTGTAAATTGAAGAAAGAAACCACTTGAATACCAGCGGCGTTGAGTGCCAACAGTGGGCGTGGCCTACACATGGACTTATGGGCTAGGCAGCATTATACTGCAGGCCAAAGTAAAAATAACCTAACGCTAGCTCGTTACCTGAATCTGAACAAACGTCCCCGGCTCTAAATTTCAGCCGTTTTCGGTTCCCTTTCTTGGGCATGTCGACACGAATGATCTGTGAATGCTTAACGGGCCTGTGGGCTCTGCCATGTCTCTCTGGCAAGCTGAGGTAGAGAGAAAGAAAGAAAATGTAGAAAGAAATTGAAAACTGTTCCGCCGGGATCTTCAGCCATCATGGAATGACGTATCTCTGCAAGTAACGCGAGAGTATCGTCGTCGTTTCCCCCTCTGCTTCTTTGCTGCCCTCTGCTGGTTATTGAAAGGTGTGTCTGTCCCCTTATTCTATCAGTCAATTACGACTTTGTTTTTGGAAGAACAGTTACACGCTTTAAAGCAGCGTTGCTACTTTTCAGAATGCGTTATGAATACTTAAGCTAAAGAAAAAATAAAATACATCTATGTTGGTTCGTGGTGAAAATAGATGTTCCTTTTATTTCTAGATTTCAGTTTTAATATTGATTATTAAATCTATATTAGTGCATTTGATATTGTCTCAAATGCTATCTGTTTGATATGTAACACCCACTCACACTTGTTCACGGTATTCCGGTATTACTGTGAGCAAGAAACACTGAGATTGTTCCTGTGTCATTTGTTTCATTTGCCCATCGACATCTCACTTAACAGCAATATCAAAAGTTAATTAATGTACAATTACTTCATCACTGCCTCTCGGTTTCTAATGCAGACCATTAAAGCACACCAGACATCACTGAGCCGGGTAAAAAAACAATGCATTAGTTAGAGAAGGAAGACATTGGCAAAAATGGTTTACATTGTTGTCAGACCCAAGAGTCACAATGCTAAAATGATCCACATTGCTGTGTTCAGTGACATATGTAACTATTATCTGAAAGCGCTGCAGGCCACAGCAACCCAAAATGACTGTTGCCAACATTGTTATCAAAGCCTTTAAAACTCAATTTAAATAGAGCCAGATCTCATAGAGTGAATTATATGTAAAACAGAAACATTATTAGCAAGCATTTCAGGTGCTTAGCAGTTGTTTCCCCTGATAAGTAACTTTTGTAACAATAACAGTATCTATTCTCATTGTTACTCATCCAACCTACAACTACACCAAGTATCAACCATTAAAATCAAATCTCACTTGCTAACAGCCCTGTAGCAATTTGGAATAAAGCAAAAAAAACGTTTACACTCTTATACATAACAATTGATATCCTTTATCTAACTTCCCAACATAATCATTTGTATTTAAATGAAAAACATAATTGCAATCCAAACTGTACTTGCGTATCTTGAGTATTTCCACTACTATTCAGAGGAAAATAGAGGGGAAAGTATTTTTCACTATACCTCACATGTATTTGATACCTTTAGTTACTTTGTAGATTCAGATTAATAGTAATAATATCTAATCAACATCTCAATTGAAGTATTATTATTAAGATAAGACTACGCTGATCCTGTGGGGAAATTCAAAAACTAGGCAGTATATGGCAAAAATATAAGCCCAAATATTTGTATATAGTTGCAACATTGAAATAAGATACATATTAGTATTTGCAATAACAAATTATAAATACATCATTAAAGTTTCTATCTAAGCTTAAAGGTTCAATATAATTGAGTGGAGGCTTTTAAACCCACGTTGTGATCTTCTTGCACTGACTATGTGAATGAATAATCATTATTTACTCATATTAAAAAAGTAATATGAATTTATAAACAAAAGTCTGTTAAACAATGTAATCATCTATATTGGCACATAGTAGAATAGTAATACACAATTGAAGGAATCATTGATGTGTAATATGTTATGGGTTTAGACCTCTTTCATAATCAGGAAAGAAACGCTTCTTATTTCAACAAGCACTAAATTGAAAAAATGGTGTCATCAGTAGGCCAATTATTTCCTTCCTTTTGGTCCTTTCCATGACCAAATTAAATTAACAAGTTATTTTTTTTATTGATTTAGATCAATTAGATTTATTCTTTTATCAAATTATTACCCGAATAATGACATCCATTTATTTTTACAGCAGCGTATTATTTAAATACAAATTTGATCATATTGTGGTCAGGCAAGTATGCTTTCTCTTTCTCGTGGCAAATAATACTTTCCTCCCTAGACTGAACTGAAACTGTCATTCAATCACAATTTCAGTGTTTATTTTAATTAAGATAGCTAACACTGTTCACATAGAATTGTGAGCTTAATGGAAATGTGGGGATACATTGTCTCTATCATGCTTTAAGACATAAGTGGGCGTATCTTCAATGTGTCTGAATAATTCCATACAGTAATAACACAATTTCGATTTAGTAGTTCTCTACTGCATCACGGTTATAACTTAGAGATAAAAAATAAGATTTTTGTTGCTTTTTAAATGTGTTCCTATTGCAAAATGTATTGCCACAACAATACGTTAAACGGGTACATTGTTCTGCACCTACAAAATTATAGGGCCTATTTGATATAATGAACCTCTTTTTACTACGCATGTGAAGTGCAATATACATATTTAAATGGTGCTGAATCAAAAAATCATCTTTAAGTATAAATATAGGTCTGTATAAGTATTGTATATACATTATCAGACAGTTTGCTCAATATATAGTCAAAAGAGAGCAATAGGTCTGTTAGCAATTGCATTACTGTAACGAAGACAAAGTCATAAACACTGTAACATAAACAACAACAAAAGGGTATAGCACTTGACCAAAATTCAATTCAATTTATTTTGTATAGCCCAAAATCACAAAGTCCAAATTTGCCTAACAATCTGTACACATACGATACCCCCTCTCCTTGGACCTCAGATCGGATCAGGAAAACTCCCCCCCAAATAAAGGAAAAAAAAGACTTTTGAGGTGGGGGAAAGGAAGATACCTTCGGGAGAGCAACAGAGGAGGATCCCTCTGCTCGTATGGACAGAAGTGCAATATATGTCATATGTACAGAATGAAAAGCGTTAGGCTACAGATTTAATGCATATGACGAGTAGTAGGCATTGACCACGATCTAGATAACCAGGCTCCATGTAAACAGGAGATAGTGAGAAGGGGCATCAGCAGGGCCATGGCAGGAGGCAGGGCCCAGGAGCCGGCCTAGCCTTCGGGTGTTGAGGAATAGATGGCAACTAAACAATCTAGTGAGACTCATTGTTATTCACTTAGAGCAATGCATAGCCAACACCGTGCACGGAGACGACTGTTAATATTTATAATCTTAAACTTAATGTTAAGTCCTGCAGGGCGCATCTGTGATTTAAACTGCTGCGAGAACGCCATCGTGCCTCAGGACCTGTCTGGTCATGAAAGCGTTTAGTGGTGCTGATGTGAAAAGTGAATTACATGTTACCAGTTAATGGTCAAGTCTTTGAAAAGAGCAGAAGCTTAATAACAGTTTAACATGTGTGCTGTGACTAGTGACCGTCCTGCAGATCTCCGTTTTACAAGCGCATGTGGTGCCAAACGCCTACTCCTAGGTTAAAAGCTGGGAGTTGGTCCCTTATTTCTAGAGCTGCAGTTTCTTAGTGACAACTGCAGATTCCCTTGTGCGCGCGCCCGCGTGTGTGCGTGTGTGTGTGGGAGGAGGAGTGAGCGTCGATTCGGTGGCGGTGTGTGGAGAGATGGAAGCGAAGAAGGCGGATGCAGATATCACTAGCTCTGCTGTGTGCCCAAGTCTAAGGACGCAGATTAGATATTTCCTCTAGGATATTTAACGTTTTTTTTTGTCTGCCAATGTACTATTGTCTACGTCGTGCTCGCGGGCAACACCCCTTCAAACGTACCCATCTATCTCTGAGATGTCAATCATATCACGCCGGGATTTCTACATGTGAGTGCATGGTGCGCCGGGCAGGGCGGATCTGCTCACCGGGTGAAAACACGCCGGTTAATATGGATGAAAGGTCAACCATCATCTCGTTTCAATCACTCTGAAAAGGTAAGGCAATACAAGGATGAACGTTTGATGCACGAAGAATGTAGCGTAATGCAAAGAGAGTAAAAACACGTCAACGATTGCATTGGCGGTCCGTTGCTATGAGGCGTTAAAAGGCCCTCTTATCAGTTACTGTAAATCTGTTTATCAGGTTTATAACCCACTTAGCCTACATCACATTCTCAATCCCAACAGCGACACTGTCATATAACGTTGCGGGCCAGACCACAGAGCGGGGAAGATGATGTGCGAGGTGATGCCGACCATTAACGAGGGAGACTCGGCTGGTCCTCCCAGAGGCACCAGCGGCGTCCAGAACGGATCGGACCAGGAGGCCAACTTCGAGCAGCTGATGGTCAACATGTTGGACGAGAGGGACAAGCTCCTGGAGTCCCTCAGGGAGTCACAGGAGACCCTCATTCATTCTCAGACAAAGCTGCAGGGGGCGCTGCACGAGAGGGACGTGCTACAACGGCAGATCAACGCCGCGCTGCCTCAGGTGAGGAGGGTCGGGCTGTTGTGTGGGGTGGACGGATGATATTGAGGTACAGTTATGGTATTGAATTGGACAAATGTCTTCACTGTGGGCCGTTCAGTGGTGATCTTGAAACCTCTGGTACTAAGGCTGCATGGATTTCCAACTGTAGGCAGAGTGGGCAACTCAGTAGCCCAAAAGCTAACTGAAATGTGATTGGGAATATGCACCAAGTGACCTTAAAATTGCATAAAGGTGGAACCTGCTCGATCTAATCCGTGTCAAAATGTAATATTAGGACCGTAGGCCTACTACCGTAGTTGTGTGCTTAACGGTTGCCTATAACGGCAGGTAATGTACATATTACAAAATACATAAAGATTGCTAATAGGGCTAAGCATCTGATTTTGCAGCAAGGCTAATTAGCAGGTTAATGTGGCCATGACGGTACTGATGAAATAAGAGGGTCGTAGGGTTTAAATTAGGCAAAAAAAATCTAAAGTTGCACTGCTAGAGCTACCTGAGAAAGTTGAATACCACTGTACTCGAGGTATACACTTCTGCTGGGGAACACACTCCTGCAAATCACCATGAGCATATAGCTGTGAGGAAGATGGCACATGTTAATTCAGAAGCAACAAAGTCGGATCTAAATGTCTTGTGGGTAGAGAGGTAAAGTAGTTTGAAAGATGGATAGGGGGCGGATGGAGGGTTTTTACTAACACAAGGAAGAATGCTGGCTCAGACTGTAGAGGTCTCGGACAGTTGTTAAGAGCCTTGATGGTCAGAGAAGAGGGCAGGGCTCACCTATCATTATATGGATTGAAACAGCCTCACCTGTATTCGGTGACCTGCCTGTCAGTAGTTATGTGATTGAAAGGTGCTGATGGTAAACTGGAATATCTTTAACGTGTGTCCCTCATGTGTGTGTATTTGAGAGAAAGAGAGCTGAATAAGGGCTGGTTCAATCACTGAGCATGATGATAATGAAGCCTCAGCACATACAACTGCATAATAATAATAATACATTTATTTTATAAGGTGCCTTTAAGGCACTCAAGGTCGCCGTACAACACATTAAAAACAGTTAAGACAACCAGTTAAGACAACCATTACCCTCTGGTCTAAATGCGTGGCATGATGTCACAGTACTGTGTGTGTGTGTGTGTGTGTTTGTGTTTGTGTTTGTGTGTGTGTGTGTGGGAGGGAGGGAGGGAGGGAGAGACGGAGAGAACCATGCTGAGGATGAGCCTCACTGCAGCCTCTTGTGAGAGAAACATGGCCGCTTGCTGGTGTACATGGCCGTGTGCTGCTTCATGTCTGTTCGTGTGTGTGTGTATATATATATATCTAGAGAGAGAGAGCAAGAGAGAGAGCGAGAGTGTGTGAGAGAGAGAGAGATATCATGCTTGTTTTATAAGTATTAGTTATACAGTCAGGGACATTATGCAGACATTATGACTGTCTCGCACATGCATAAGCAGTCTCATTCTCTCTCTCTTTCTCTCTCTCTACTCAAAACACTACTCACTCATGCAAATAAACTCCTGAGAAATAAGGAAAATCTCAGTTGCAATTTATTTCTACTCTAGTTTTTTCTGCTCAACTAAAGAAATATGAGGATAGTCTGGCCTTGATGCATCTTTCTAAATTGCAACGTGCATCTTGTCATGATGAGAGGGAAGTGTGTAAAATAAATAACATACTGTGTCCGATATTTCAAGCTTTAAATTAAAGTCATGTAGCAGTAGGCGATGCTGCTGACCCCACCATCCTATATATGCCAGCGGTAATTAGGCTTATTCGTGGCTGCGATTAACATACAGTTGTTAGTGTGTGTATGCCTTTGACTACAATACAACATCACGGTTATCCGTTGGCTCTTGCCACCTTTGTTGTGTAGCCCTCCGGTCAGTCTGTCGACATGTGTGTTGCTGACTATGTGAGAGTAATTCTTTTCTGTGTGTGTTCAGTTCTCGCTGCTCCCAAGGTGTAGACTGATGTACGATTGTTGGCATGGCAATGCAGACAAACACTTGTCATCTTCACCTACAAGGTGTGCACGTGTGTAAAAATGGGACACTGTTGCCATTTTACCACACACACACAAACACACAGAGACTAGAATGGATATGTTCATTAGCTACAGAGAATAGAGTTTCATATTTACATGTCAGCCCCTTAGAGTGCAAAATGCTTCTAATTTAGCCCTTAGAATTGGGTTTTCCGAAAGACAAACACAATGTTTCAAACACACACAGGCATGCATGCTGCACACACATGCTTATGACGTAAACACACACACACACACACACACACACACACAAACATAGTGCCTGTTCCTCTTCTGTTTGAGAAAAACTGTTCCGACACTGGCAAGAACAATGTATTGTAAGGCGAGTGTGATGCCAAATGCTTAGCCCTATAGGTTAAAAGCTGGGAGTTGGTCCCTTATTGTCAAGCAGAGGGAGAGCAGACAGTATGTGAACCAATCAGCTCATTGTTGCTCTCCCATATATGTTTGTGGGTCATATATTCCTATATTACCACCATTTTCTATTATTCAATGTTTACTAATAAAAGGTCAATACACATTCTTTTAAAAAAAGTAATTCATTTGATTTGATATTGCCCAAAATCATAAATTGGACTCAAAGGGCTTAAAAAAAATCAACATTTTGGGAAATGTGCTTCTTTTTTGGAGTTGATGAGAAGATTGATACCACTCTCAAGTATGTGAGTCATGGGCTAGGAGGCTAGGAGCTAAGTTTAGCATAAGGAATGGCAGCAGATGGGAAACATCTAGCATGGCTCTTGTTCTAATTTCTAACCCCTCGTCCACACTGAAACGCATTTAAACATATACATGCACACACAACCTTTTGTATGTTGTTTTGCTTACTTGCCCTTACACACCACTGACCTGTCCTTTGACTTCTAATAGCATAGATGGTTGCTTACAGACACATTAGCACAAACATATAATGTGCACATAGGTCTACAATCACAGTGCGATATATTAAGAGGAATTTGTCGCAATTATATTAAAGAAGAAACTGAAATGAGGTAAAGATGAATAAAAAGTTGGCAACCTAAGTCAACAATCACCAATGCTTAGATAAGTAATTTAAACTTTCAGAAAAAGGAGACTTCTGCGCATTTCCCCTGAAACTATATAACAAGGGGCAGCTGTTAATCTTGTTTTTGCTACCACAGTTACCTCTCACCTTGCTGCAGAGACCCGAGGATGTATCAATACGCTGTGACACCCCTGTTGGTTGTGGTACAGGTGCAACAGAGCCCCTTTGTTTGGCATGGTCAGAGGTAAAACACTGCTGTTCAGCCTAGTCAATACTCTAACATTTGGGAATTAGTAGAATTAAAATGTTGAACTCAACTCATTAATATATGGTTTCATGGTTAGCTCGGCTAATAGAGTGGAGGGTATTTTCCTCTACTTGAACTAGAGCCAGCAGGAGTGAGCCTTGCAAGCTTGGTACTCAGCCATCACAGTTATTGTACTCAAAGTTTTTTTTTCTTACAGGTACAAGGGGTTGTGCGTCAAAGCTAATATACCACTGTGGCAGCTGTCCCCAATCTGGCCTCGGCTGCTGGCTGGTTGACAATCAGTCAGCTGCTCTGACTGTTTGGCAATCAGCCAGCAGCCGATGCTGCTCCTATAAAAAGGACAGCAGAGCTGGAGGGAGGGGGAGTGAGCAGACGCGTAGTGTTGCGGTCTGCTCGGTGTGTGTGTGAGACAAGTTAAAGATGTTCTCGAACGGAACCTTGTCGTGCTCGGAGTATCCTTGGTGCTGGTGGGGGAAACCCACGGGTAGCGGCGTGGGACCTGCTACAACCACACTTCAGAGGAAGGATGAAGGACTTCAAAGGTCCCCCTGCACTGTGTTTGGAGGTGGCCTGAGCTTATAATGACACACACATTGAGCAAGGCAAAACACTCTTCCTAATATATATCCACTGCATGGATAACTGAGCCAGCTTTGTGCACCATCATAGGAGAATATTGAGATGGGTGGGCAAAGGCAGTCTGCTGCTGCAGTCCAAATCTTGTGCTACGTGTTATGGTATCACTAACTATTGGAATTTGGGTGTATGTAGAGGAAAGTGGAGCATGAAGTAAGCAGCTGAATGTCACCAAGAAACCCTGTAAGAAAAGAGAGGCCTTCAGTAAAAGAGAGACTGAAACTATAAGAAAGAGTATGACACTTAACCGCATCAAACCATTGCTTATCCCCAACCATCTCCAATATTTCTTTTAAAAAGGTGTTTTTGGGGCCAGGGGAGAGAGAGGAGGGGGAAGGGGGGGATGCAACAAATGTCTTATCTAATTTCAACATTCCCAGATTTTGGCAATTTACTTTATTATACTTTAAGGGACCTGGACCTGTACTTGTATAGTGCTTTTCTAGTCTTCTGACCACTCAAAGCGCTTTAACACTACACAACATCATTCACCCATTCACACATATACTTATGGGAGGAGCTAAAGCTCCACCTAAACAAATGCAGTAACTAACATTCACACACATTCACACGCCATAGGCACATCTACGGGAGAATTTTTTGTGGGTGAAGGACACATCGACACGGGCTATAGTGGAGTCGGGATTGCATGTCTTTGCTTAACCTTCAGTGTTGATGGACAAGTCAGATACCTTCTGCCCATAACTTTGGCAGACCCAACATGTTGCGAGAGAGAGATAGAGGAAGAAGTGAGAAGTGAATTTAATTAACAAGGTGTCTACTACCTCCCAGCAGCAGACTGGCATCACACCTCTCTCTCTGTGCATGTCTCTTATTTATCCTCTCTTCCCCTCCTGTTGCATCATGACAGCTTTACATCATCTGTAAGTCTCTTTTACTCCACTGCTCAGTAGTTCACTTCTCTTCTTCCTGAACGTGTTGTCCAGTCTTGATTCAAGCACATACAAACACTCTGACATGGTCAGACCGGCTCCTGGCAAGAGCTTATGCACAGCTTTCGGGCCCCTGAGCACTAAAAGATTGTAAGTGTGCAAAGCTTGCTTCCCCACGCTGCCCTGCCACACCATGGCTTCTGTGTTCCATCTCTCAGTGGCATCCATCCTTCGCTCCCTCTATCCCTCTGCCAGTACCATCTGGCTCTCAGCATGAGGCACATTTAGCTGAACTGGGCACCAATTTGTCCCACTGTCTGTCCGGGAGAGAGAAGGCAAGTGAGGAAAGGAGAAGTGGGAAAGAGAAATGAATGAGAATCAGATTTAGCAAAGAGAAACAAAATGAGAGTAAGTCAGGAAAAGAAAAAGCAGAATTAAGCGTACCTGACAGCCCCCAGCAGCGAGAGTCTCTCTGGTAATGGATAGAATGAACAGACAATGTGTGTGTGTGAGTTCCCTCTCCCTGGTAATAATAGAAGAGTGATTGGAGTTGCACAACTACCAGAGGGGATGGCGAGAGTAATGAAGGAGGGTGGCAGGAAAGGACAGAATGAGAAAAAGACGAGGAGGAGGAGAAGGAGGAGGAGCACGGGGATGTGAGATTACGTTTTTCGGCCAACAGTGAGGCCCACAGCTCTGCCATGTCTAACAACTACACTATTGGATCTCTGTCAGTTCGCTTTCCCTCCTGCAACACCCTCCGAATGGAAGATAAGGTGTCGGCGGGCGGGAGGAGTGTGGATATTTGACTGCGATTTGGATGTGGATCTCACACTGTGTCTGTTTCAGAAAAGTATGGCAGGGTCTCAATCCCCAAGGTTATGAACTTCAAGGGCATACAATCATTAAGTATACTCACCCACACATGTGCAAAGATTAATGGGGACATCTTCTAGACCTCAGTTTTTCCCAGCAAGAGACTTAAGTAGCTGCAGCACAGGCGGTTATATCAGAAGCTAAGTCCCTGGCTGGACCCTTAAAGGGATTTTAAAAACTTTTAAATGCTTCATCTGCTCCATGACATTCAGCGTGTCAGAGTCTCACAACATAGCACATATGCCACACTGCTGACGCAACAAACACACATACATAAACACACACACACACACACAAACAAACACCCACCACACGCACACACATTTGAGAGAGTGTGGCGGTGCAAGTGAAATGCAGGATGTTGGAGAAGGACAGTGGTAGGACAAATATTGCTGTATATAGCTAATAGCTCCTGTGAAGCAAATAAGGGCATGTTCATGTTATGTGAAGGCTGTGGAACAAGACATACCTTTATGTCTATTTAATCATTTGTGTTGAATTGGTTTCAGTATGTGGATCATAAATAAGCAACTGTGAGTGACATTTGAGTCATGTTTCTGTCCATATAACACATGTAAGTCCAATATCCACTCTTCCTTGTTCTGTTTAGCTCTTTACTAACTACTAGAGAAATATCTGGATCTTCAGCATCTCAGTGCTCCACTGTGTTCACCAGACTGTGTCTTCTGTTTGGTGCTGAGAATAGCAGTAAGCTAAAAAGGGATTGTAGAGTTGAGGGGAACTGCAGTCTCATGTCATGATGATTATCCGAGCACTCACTATTGCACACTGTTTATTACCATTTGATCCATTGTTAATATACAAATATTGATTTATATACAAGGTGGAGTTAGGGAAATTCTTCTTCTTCTTTTGTCGAATCCCCGTTGCTTTAAATGCAGGGAGTTCACATTTGCGTAAAATGTTCTTGTAGTTGACAGATTTCATGGCAGACAATTTAAAAAAGGGAACCAGGCTGTAAAACATAGGATATGATAATTACCTCGTATAGGTCTCAATTAGTTACTCCTGGTATATAGATCATAAAGGCATTGATTTCTTGCATAAGAAGTGATGATGAATTGTCCACACAGTCAGCACTTCCTGGTACGTGTGTGTGTGTGTGTCGAATTATGTGAATACGTCCCACATGCGCACATGCATAAGAACGTACAGAACACTCTTGGATATGTCTCGCAGGGAAAGATATTTGTGCTTATGTGAATGAGATGTTAGCAAGCTGAAAGTGCTATCATGGCTGGCCAGACACCAACATATGCAGTTTTTCTGAGGATACGCTTTGTTAAGTAGATGAAGATATGCACTAACCTTACACTTCTAAACCAGACTCCACTAAGTACACACTGAAGAAACTAATACGATATGTTCAGTGCACGTACATCCACAAAAAGCTCACAGATCGTCTTGTCTCTGTATTAAATCACGATCCGTTTATTCAGCACCGTGAACCTACAACAGTTCTCAAAGGCGGTCTGTTATTCATTTACTTTCAACTTCATTGAGAGACTTGTGGGTTGGTGCAGACACTCAAACAGTTTGATATATAAGCTCCATCCCTGTGTTGTTCTGCAGCATTTTGTTCATCATCTTTTGATTAATTAGTTTTTGTGTCCCTGTTTTCCTGCAAACCTGTTTAAAATTACTTTATGAGTACACTTGAGTTGACTCCATATCCATATTAAGATTGTAGAGACACTGATGGGTTCCCTATCTTCAAGGTATTGTTCTTCTCCCTTTCATCTCTCCCTCAGTCTCAATGATGTTCTGTCTCTTGCACTTTCTCGCTCTATGTCTTATCAGTCCTGATGGCTTTAAGCCTATGTGCTGAGAGGTCTATTGGCTATTATTCTGTCAGATAATGCTTCATATCTCTCAGCTAGTTCACTATATTTACAGCTTTGCTCTGAAGGCATGAGGTGGGAGCCACTGGGATATGAGACTAGGGCACAATCATCTACATTCTTAAAAAATCACATATATACATATATATACATATATATATGTATATATAAGTATATTTTGCAGCTTGTAATCTCCTGTTGTGATTTTGTGATCTCTTGTTGTACATGTCCTGTTGCAATTGCGTGTGTGCATTGAATTAATCTAAATCAGCTCATTAAACCAGGAGGTCTTTACTTCTTCATAGTAGCCTGAGACCATTGTACTATGTTTAAATGTGTGTGTGTCTGTGTGTGTGTGTGTCTGTGTGTGTGTGATTATTCACTGTTTCACTGGTACTATGGAAACATTCGTTGCGTGATTGCATTAAGTTGATGGAGTTTATCTAATTACAATGGTAATAGCCTGACCCGCTCCAACATATTGTAATTGTATGATAAACTGACAAAAGTCTCTGTCATCTGTGTGGCTAACTCAGTGAGTCGATGATGAGGGTCAGCAAGCATTGTGGTTCCCCATTAGAATAATGGGGTCTGTGACTAGTCTGCCCCAGTGCAAGAAGAACATTCAAACTTGGCTGCTTTCCTCTTTCTCTCTCTCTCTGTTGCCGT
This sequence comes from Pseudoliparis swirei, assembly GCF_029220125.1. Taxonomy (NCBI): domain Eukaryota; kingdom Metazoa; phylum Chordata; class Actinopteri; order Perciformes; family Liparidae; genus Pseudoliparis; species Pseudoliparis swirei. The sequence goes on from NC_079405.1 coordinate 18,986,281, forward strand.
ATGCCCTGCACTGCCTACTACCAACTATGTCATGGCCCTGTTGATGCTCTGCCCACTCCTCTCTACCACCATCTGCCTGATGGATCACGGAGGTCTGGATCGTGTAGTTTGCCTACTACCAACTATGCCATGGCCCTGTTGATGCTCTGCCCACTCCTCACTACCTCCATCTGCCTGATGGATCATGGAGGTCTGGATCGTGGTCCATGCCAACTATGTATACACTGTCATATTCATTGAATTCATTGAATGTGTTTTAACTCTAATCTGTCCTTCTGTACACATGGCATCTATTGCACCTGTCCATCCTGGAGAGGAATCCTCTGTTGCTCTCCTGAAGGTTTCTTCCCTTTTTTCCACGTGAAGGGTTGTTTAGGAGTTTTTCCTGATCCGATGTGAGGTTCTGGGACAGGGATATCTATATGTACAGATTGTAAAGCCCGCTGAGGCAAATTTGTAATTTGTGAGAATGGGCTATACAAAATCAACTGCATTGAATTGCCACTTCTTGCACTCAATTCCACACTCAAATAGCCCTTTCATTTACTCAAGCTGACTCTCACCCACTCTACTCTCATGCGAACACACACAATTAGACTTTAAACACTCAAGCTCTGTGTCAGTGACATCAGATGCCCCTTCGATGTTTTTGAACCCCTCAAATTTGGTTTTAATCTCAAGTAGTGCACTCGTTGTAGATACAACAGTAACCAACAATTTAAATGCACTGAGAAGTGCTTGACTATATAATTGGAAAGGCCTGCAGTATATACAATTGGTAATGACTTAGCTCTGGATTACATTTTAACACCTGATTTAATTGAACACCTGTCGTCAGCAGCATGTCGTTTGACTTGAACCTGATGGTAGCGCTCTTTGCTATAACATACAGCACATAAAGTCCTGTCGGGACTTATTTTCTTAGATTACTTTAATTTGGTCGTTAAACAGGGCTTTTTGGCAGTCCTTGTAAGAAACAGTGCCAGCAATGGTGTGGCCACCCTTACATGTACAGCACATTTGAATCCTTTCAGAATTTTAGTTCAGTTTGTGGTAGTGGTATATTCAGTGTTCAGTTTGGTTAATGCATATTTAGGAAAATACAGATGCATGGTGAATGCTTTGTTCATTTTATAATGTGGAATCTCGATGGCGGATTTTAAATTCTCTCAAAATGTGTTATTGAAGTTGCAGGTCTGAAAAGGAATGAGGTATCATTTTCTTGTTGAAAAAAAAATCCATCTGAGCTTCTTAGAAAGCTCTCCGATCCTAGTGGGGCTCCAAGTTAGTGTGCTTTTTTAAATGCGGGTGCACAGAAAAGTGCAAACACTTGCTGTAAAAGATCGGTGTGCTTATATCAATCGAGACAAATATATGTGTCGTTTGTGTAACGGGTGAAGTATGGACCCAGAAGCAGTAAAACGGACGCAGTGAATCGTTTGAGAGATACTTTTTTCTCATACAGAATACACACCAAATGTACAGAGGCAAAGGCAAGGCAAGAATCTCATGGACGAGGACAGAAGCCTGAGTTGTTTAACCCTTGTGTTGCCTTCGGGTCATTTTGACCCGATTCAATATTTAACCCTCCTGTCGCCTTCGGGTCAATTTGACCCGATTCAATGTTTAATGTCGGTGTTCTTTCAGGAGTCAACAAACAAACATAAAGTACCTCACACTTAAACTTGGAAAACAATATAAATTCTAATAATTTTCTGGAGATTTTAATAGCTGGGGTCATATTGACCTCAAGGGTAAAATATGTTAGTAAATATAAAGGTAACAGGAGGGTTAAACATTGAATCGGGTCATATTGACCCGAAGGCGACAGGAGGGTGAAACATTGAATCGGGTCAAATTGACCCGAAGGCAACACAAGGGTTAACGGGGCAGAGGCAAGGTGGAGACATCCAAACAGGCAGGGTCAGCGACGGGTAAACACTGGAAAGTTGGGTATAATGCAGAGAACGATCGGGCAGTGAATGTGTGTGAAGCTTATATACCAAAGGAAGTAGGTGCAGCAGAATGGGCAGGTGAGAGTTCACGAACAATGACCATGCTGGTAGCGATATGAGTTTGAACGGTTTATTGCCAAAGTTATGAAAAGGAAAAGGGGTCGAGGGGAAGGGATGGAGTCGAGGGGGACGGGATGGAGGTCGAGGGGTAAGAGGTAAGGGAGTAGAGGGGGTAGATGGATGAGAGAGAGACAATGTCGGAGGGGTGCGATGGTGGGTTGCCGGTATTCCGGTGGCTGGTGGGAGCAGGGGAGTGGAGACTCATGGGTGGGGGTTGTCTCTTCTTGGAGCTTTAGAGAACAGAATCCCCAAGAAGTGGCTTCAGGTGGAAAGCACCGGTGAGCGTTCCTGATGGCGTTCAGGTTGGAGCGTATGTAGGAGAGGTATGCAAAGGAGGGCCACCGGCCAAGCATCTTCATGACTTGATCGGGGATTCCTTGCCTTGTGGCTGCGGAGGAGGCGCCGATGCAGAATCAATGGCCTGAGTACGACTCGGGAGGTATGCCGGATCTGGCTAAGACCCTGCAGAAGTGGTGGAGGAACCAGGACCGCGTGGTCCCCTTTCCCGTAATAAACAGGGGGTCTTGGGTTCGGCTAGTCGATCTCGAGTTTAGGTAGTCGCGGATGGGCTCGTTACGACTCAGTAACGATTCTAGGCGGAAAAGATAAACGCGCTGAGGTGGACCGTGCTGGTTGGTCTTTCTGCGTTTGAGGTGGTATGCGATCGTGGCAGGAGGATGGATAGAGATGTCGGAAATGGTGGCGTGTAGTGACGGGTGGTGGTCAGAGGTCGGAGTGGTGAACTCGGAGCAACGCAAGAAACCGAAAAAAGCCAGCAGGAACATGGACTCTAGCGTTTTGTCCGTGAAGGGAGATAGGTAGCCTGAACAAAGTGTATGGATGCAGCAAGCGAGGAGGTCTGGAGTGAGGGGCAGGCGTTTAGGCGCAGAGATTGGTTCGGTTTTGCGAAGGCCTTTAAGGAGCATGGCTATGTGCGAGTGGTTCGTGGTGGAGCCCCTAAGGACAGTTTGGTGAGGAAATAAATTCTGCTTAAGTAGACTCTTATGGTAGACGACCTGATGTTGTGGGAGTGGGCGTATGTGATGAAGTTCGTGAGGGTGTGATAGAAATGGCAAGCTGGCAAAGGCGTGAAAAGCTTTAAAGCTGCTCCATCCTGTGAGGTACAAAGAGAGTGTTTGTGGTGCAACGCTAGTGATGATGGCGTCTTGGGAGGTAAAGACCAGGTGTCATAGTTGTGGGGTCAGATGAAGATGGTGCTGCAGAGGTCGCAGTTTAGGAAAGAGCGGGATCATTTTATATATATATATATAATTCTGGGTCGAGAGTTCCCCAGTACGTGCCCTGGTTGAACTGTTGCACTCGGCCGGTGGCCTCGGAAGCGAACAGGACGTGGTAGGTATAGAACCTGTTGTTGCCGAACCGCAAGGCTAAGTTGAGGATAAAAGTTATATAGTTGTCCAGCTCAGGCCTGTGGTCGGGGAGGGCGACGTAGATGACGTGGCGGTACAGTGAGAAAGCATAAGCGAACTCCGTCGTCGTGAGTTCTTTTGACTGGGTGGGGAGAGGCTGGCTCAGCTCGACGGGGGCCGAAGACGGTGAGCAGTTCTCTAGGGGTCTGGGGATTGCTTGCGGATAGGTGGATGAGTTGGGCAAGGTCGATGTAGTTACCGGCAAGAATCTGCTGCCTGATTAAGTTAGATAACGGGAATTGTCGGGCAGGTGGGTGTGCTGGAGGTAACGCTATGGCTAGGGCGGGCCTGGTGGGTGGAGGTACGTGCTGCAGAAAGAAACTATGAAAGAATGCTGGCTGACCTGTGGAAGGAAGGGTTGCATGCAGGGTAATATGGTTAGTATTACTTACATTTGGGGGATGGTAGAGGGAAGGTTAAGGAGGGGGGAAAGGGGTAGGGGAAAACGGGAAAGGGGGGAGAGTAAGAAGGGGTGCTTGGATAGAAGGAAGCATGCGGCTACGGCCATGGTGTGCTTCATGACGTTGTTGGCGTTGTTGCCGACGCGACGCCGGGAACCCGGAAGTGCCGTGGTGTTCCGCTGGGTGTCCAACTGGCTTTCCTGTCAGACTTATTACATGTAATGTTGCGCTCTGCGAGTGCGTCTTTCAGTTTACGTACTGTCCACCTAGGGGTTTGGGAAGTACGGTGCTCGGCAGAGTGTCGGCGTGGAGATCGATTGCGTCCCGCGTTCGAGCGGCTGGAAGAGCACCGTCGGGGAGGGACATTGTCCCTCGGGCGACGGAAACGGGATCTCCACCCGCGGCTGTTGGACGACGAGGGACCGATGGCGTCGGGGCTACCCGAGGATCGGTGTCGGGAGTCGGTGAGGGTCTCTGGGGCTTCGGGCGTAATCTGCTCGTAGAGGTCAGTATCGGAAGCGGTGAGGGAGAGTTCCAGATTCATGCTGCTCGGGATGTAGGGACAGAGTCAAAGTGAGATGGTAAGATGTGCTGGGTAAGATGTGATTAGTGCGCAGGAAATGAGCTATGTTCGGGGCGTGGTCATTGTTTCCCAACGAAGTTCTGTAAAACTTCATTTATTTATCTGGTGAGGTGGGTGAGACTAACAGGTGCACTGAATGAACTGATTATCTGAGTGAGAAATAGAATGGCAAGGGAGAAGGGAAGCTGATCTGTGACAGTTTGCTTCAGATGTCTGTGTCTGATAAAAGTGATCCTGACCATTCAAGGAATTTTTAAGTTTTTCTAAAATAATTTGCTTATTTCTTCTGTTAGTTTGTTATGGTCATGTGGCTATAAATACTACAAAAACCAAGTAGCCAGTTAGACGTGGTTGCAATTGATTGTAAAAATCCAACTATACTGGATACATCAAAATTAACCCAGAATCTAAAAGTAAGCCGATTTAAACTGTTGATGGTGTCAACTAAATGTAAGGTTGAACTTCCAAGATAAGCCCCGTAACTGTGTTCTTCTACAGGGAATCTCGTTGGCCCTCAAATGTTCTAATGCACACAGGCTTGTACCTTTTGACTTCTGTATTTCTAAATAACTCTAAATACAAAAATCCTTCCACAACATTTCCCATGGTTCTTTTATTCTTTTTTTTTAGCAATGATCACAAGGTCACATTTTGGGAAGATTGTGGTTGTTGCTTAAAAGTGTTTGCCTATCTATTTTCAACAATGTAAATCAGTGGATGTCAGTTTGATATTACATGTTGTCTTCAGGCCAATTCCTCAGTGTGTTGCAGACATACATATTACACCATTCTGACCATGCCAATTTCTAAACAGAACTGCATCCTTGACAAAATAATGAAACACTTGCCTTCCATATGTGGCGGCTGTGAGCTAACACCTTTTAAAATATTGCAGAGTAAACATAATTTAATTGAATTCTAATTGCAGGCACTATTTGTGGTAACTAGTTGAGGAGTCGGCACACACTCGTCCCCACTAAACGTAAGTAGTTAAGTTTAGTGAAGGCTGCTTAAAGCCTCTCTGGAAAGCTGTTTTAATTTGTTGTCTTCTTGCAAATAAGAGAGGGAATGAGGCAAGACAATTGTGAATGAGAGATGGACTGAGACGGAGAGGAAGTTCCTGTAGTTAAGGTCATAAGAAGCTCTGCTACTTGCATCATACAGTGTCATCCCCCCCCCCCCCCCCCACACACCCTTCACTTCTGCTGCCATCCTCTGACCTCCGATATTCCTTTCCATCCTCATCCTCTCCAGTTTCAGTTACATCTTTTTGTCATTGAGATCTGTACATTTTTGCCTTGTGCTATCTGATGCTTAGTTTCCTCTCTGCACGTCTTGTTCTCTCAGCCTGTGCTGGCATGTCAGCATCTTGTGTCAGCACCCTTTTCTTCCTTCTATTCTCTTCTCCTCTCCTCTCCTCTCCTCTCTTATCTCTTCTCTCTGCTATCTTACGTGAGTTGAGTAATGGGGGTGGGGGAGTGCCACATAAGACTTTTGTTTAATATTTCTTTACTGTCCTCTTTCAAACTCATATAGTCATCTTTAATCTGTTTCATTTTTTGTAACTCTATAGTGTTCCCATGATTGCCAGATTACAGTAATAGACCTCGCCGCTCAAAAACAAGTCAACATATTGAAGAACTGAGTGATGCGAGAATGCAGAAAGCAAGATACACAGTAAAAGTGATAACATATTTAATGGAACCCTTTATTATTACTGCAATATGAATATCATAATTTGATCAAACATATATTTATTGGAAGCACTGTACCGTTTTGGCCAATTCGTGATGGTTTAATATTCCTGTTGATTAAAAGGTGCATAATACGAGATTGGGAGCATTTTGATTGCCTCTCAATGGCTCTCAAGAGGAAAACGCAGAGCTGGTGGCTCTTGGCAATTGTGCTAACTGTAGAAACGACACAATGGGCTGACGGAGCTAATAGTGTTTACCTGAGAGGGAACCGGAGAGTTGGTGTTGCGGTTCGTTAGAACACACAGAGGGGGAGTGACTTCCTTCTCTGCTCAGGTAGACATCACTCCACTATATCTTTAGACACTAGTTGTTTGCTGCTACATTAATGCTCTGAATGTCATATGTTGCTCTTTTAACAAGCCACAACATCTTTACAGCCAGATTAACAATTTTAGAGAACAACTGCACTTGCTTTTCACTGGCAAACCTTTATAAACAGCTGCATAAATCCCTCCAGTCTACGTAATTTAGAGCATTTGATCTGACAACCTGAGGGTGTTCTGCAAGCAAGATATGTTTAATTTTTATTTATGAAAATAAATTATTATCTAACCATTATCAAACCTATTTTTCAAGAACTATAACAGCTGATGTAATTGCTTTAACTAATAAATACTGGGCATTTATTATAACTACAGGATCATATAAAATTGTCATCAGGTTATATATATTCCTGTCATTTACAAAATCACTTCTCCCTCCCGACTCGTTAAAAATGACATTTCATTTCAGCGTTGCATCATTGTCATCAGCGGGCGACATTGAATCCAGTTAAAAACTGATAGCTAAGGATAAGCGTAGATAACCTACGCTGGTCGTAGGTCACTAAAATTAATGTGGAATCTGTGTGTGCTTATGCCAAGACCATGTCGGACAACGTCGCTTTCTCTGTCCTCTACTAAATTTAATCAATGATGACATGTACAGCCGGATGTCATCATTCAACCGCTGGCTGTCGAGGTGGTGCCCAGTGAACGATGTGGGCTACGTAGATAACTGGAAGACATTCTGGGGGAAACCTCATCTGATGAAGAGAGATGGTATTCATCCAACTTTGGATGGAGTCTCACTTCTGCAAACATGACTAAGTTGATCCACAGACAGCCATATCTGTGACAATTAGGGTTGGGTACCGAAACCCGGTGCCAATATGGCACCGGTTCCAATACAACCGATATTACCCGGACGAGCATAGCGCACATTTCGGTGCTTCTTTCCGGTGCCTGAGCAGATTGAAATTGAAAAAAACTATTGTTGTGAACTTCTCTGGTGACTCCGCCCTGTCAGCAGGTTAGATAGCCTATCATATTTAAGTTTGACAGTGGAGGCATGCGCCGTGTGTGACTAGTGAACCCGTGTGGAGCACACCAGCGTCGAGCACACCAGCGTCAGGCTGGGCGCGACGGGGAGACCGTCACCGGTCCCCCTGAACACGTGGAGACCGATGATGACGAGCAGCCTGAACTCAGATTAGTACCGTAACGTTGATTGCAAGTCTTGCATTCATAAAAGTAGGCCAAGAAATAATAAATTAGCCATTATAACCATGCTTAAGCTAGCTCGTAGCTAGCGTTAGCTACGAGCGCAGGGCTCTCAAGTTTTGAAGACAGGCAAGCGTGAGATTTCCATCAGCACTCGATATAGCTGACCATTGCGCGCGCCGGCATCGAGCCGAAAAGAGTTGTTGACGGGGGATGCTAGTGACTATTTTTTTGCTCCATCCCAATGCGCGCAGACCGGCGTCGGAGCTCTGCAGCGGAACAATCGATCGGCGGATTGAGCACCCCTGCATTCAAGCATTAAATATCCGAGAGGTTTTTTCAGCGTGAGGAATTCGATGTGTGGCGGGAGTGCGTGAGATAAGACCGAAATGCGTGAGTCTCACGCTCAATGCGTGAGACTTGAGAGCCCTGCGAGCGTGACAGTCTGCTAGCAGATGTGTTGATGTCCAGCGGTCCCGGCTGTATACCCGGTGTTACCGGGAATATAATGACGGAGGAATAAAGACCGTGGGGCGTCACTTTGTTTCAGTGTAACTCTCGCTGTCAGAAGCAAAACTTTATTTGTCACGTGTCATCTTCAGTCCCTCTGATTGGTTGTTCTCTTTGCCCATCAAAACAGTGACAGGATTAACCCTATAAGGGCTGCACATGACAATACATATCACATCATATAATGGAGAACAGATATTGAGCATGTTAACAGTCTGATATCCGTTGTGTGTCAGTGCTCCATGATAACGGCTTCTACAGGGAATATGGCCAAAGAGGTTTTTAACGTCCTCATTGTGCGTTTAAAAAAAAAGAAGTATCGGTTAAGGCACCGTTTAGGCACCGGTATCGTTTTAAAAGTACCGGTTTAGCACCGGTATCGGAAAAAACCCAAACGATACCCATCCCTAGTGACAATGCAGGGTTCATGTCAAAAAGCAGAAACAGAGTAGCCCCACGCCCCTCCCCCCCTGTCACCCAGTGTCCCCCATGGCACATCCCTCCCCCGCCCCCTCTCACCCAGTCCCTCCCATAACTCCATAGAGACTGTGTCTGTCCCACGGCCACTTAAACTTAAATTAATTAAATAAAAAATAAGCAGAAGAGGAGTCATCCAAAACAACCTCATAAAAGTTAACACCACTAATTCAGCAGTGCAACACAACACGAGAATTAAATGTGGACTCCTAAATATTAGATCTCTGTCATCTAAAGCTGTATTAGTAAATTATTTAATATCAGATAATCACATTGATTTATGTTGTCTTACTGAAACCTGGCTGAGTCATGAAGAATATGTCAGAAATGAATCGACTCTTCCAAGTCATATTAATACTCACATTGCTCGAGGCACCGGTCGAGGAGGTGGAGTACCAGCCAGCTTTGATTCCAGCCTATTAATAAATTCTAAACCCAAATTAAGCTACAACTCATTTGAAAGCCTTGTTCTTAATATTTCACATCCAACCTGGAAAACATTACAGCCAATTCCATGTGTGATACTGTACCGGCCACTAGGTCCATATTCAGAGTTTCTATCTGAATTTTCTGAGTTTCTATCAAGTTTAGTCCTTAAAGCTGATACAGGCGGGGTTGCTAGGGTTTATGTGTTACAGATGCCAGGGAGGCGGAGCGTCGTCGCAACCGGGAACAGCTGACGCGGTCCCCGGAAGTATTTAAGATCAGTCAACGGCAGTCCTCGGGGTGGCTGAACCCTCCGTACGATGATTGTGAGAAATAAAGATTGTTACTCCCATAAAACAACCCGGTGTCTCCCTTGTCTTTGTTATGTTCTAAGAGTCGGGTCATGACAGTACAGAAACCCACTCAATGCTTTGGCACACCCTCGACCTTGTTCTTACATATGGCATTGACATTGAGTATTTGAAGGTCTTCCCACAGAATCCTCTTCTGTCAGACAACAACCTCATAACTTTTGAGTTTATACTACCGGAGTGTACACCGTTAGTCAAAAGTTTCTACACCAGATGTCTAACTGACAGCGCTGTAGCTAAATTTAAAGAAGCGATTCCTTCTGCATTTAATTCAATACTACGTCTCAATATAACAGAGGTCTCCTGGTCTAACTTTAGTCCGTCCCAGATGGATCATTTTGTCCATAGTGCCACATGCTCACTGAGAATGGCACTGGACTTGATAGCTCCTCTGAAGAAGAAGACAGTGAGGCAGAGGAGGTTTGGTCCCCGTTATAACCCAGACCCGCAAACTAAAGCGAACATCACGAAAGCTTGAAAACATATGGCGTTCGACTAATCTAGAAGAATCCCGCTTAGTTTGGCGAGATAGTCTTAAAACTTATAAGAAGGCCCTCCGTAATGCCAGAGCAGCCTATTACTCATCAGTAATAGAGAAAAATAAGAACAACCCCAGGTTTCTCTTTAGCACTGTAGCCAGGCTGACAGAGTCACAGCTCTGTGGAGCCGAGTATTCCTATAGACCTCAGTAGTAACGACTTTATGAACTTCTTTAATAAAAAGATTCTAACTATTGGAGGCAAGATTGATAATCTCTTGCCCTAAACCAGTGCCGATCTGTCCTTAAGTGGAATGGCCTTGGAAAACGCTGTATGCCCTGGTGTATATTTGGATGGCTTTTCTCCCATCAACCGTGACCAATTATCGTCAACAGTTTCTACTTCTAACACGTCTACCTGTCTCCTGGACTCCATCCCGACTAGGCTGCTTAAAGACGTTCTGCCTATAATTGGCAGCTCTCTATTAAATATTATCAATTTGTCTTTGATAACAGGCCATGTACCACATTCCTTTAAAGTAGCTGTAATTAAACCTCTCCTGAAGAAGCCCACTCTGGATCCAGAGGTGTTGGCTAACTACAGACCGATCTCTAACCTCCCCTTCCTCTCTATGATCCTTGAGAAAGTGGTGGCAAAACAGTTGTTAGACTTTTTACAACGATTGGCGTTTCCGGCAACGCACTAAGTTGGTTTAAATCCTATTTATCAGATCGATCTCAATTTGTATTTGTAAACGATGAAGCCTGGATAACCACCAACGTTAGTCACGGAGGTCCACAAGGTTCTGTTCTTGGACCAATTTTATTTAGCTTAAATATGCTTCCTTTTGGCAATATTATCAGGAAACACTCGATAAACTGTTGGAGTTGGACAGCGACACACCACCTGGACGGTACTCACTGGGAAAAACAGCGGTAGACTTTTACGTTACATCTATAAAGCGTTTATTCATAATCAGGATACAAATAGACAATCATGCGCATGGACCCCAATCCAGAGCTGTGACCAATGGCCCCAGCGCTGGAGAAAGGATGCCTGAGCAGAGCGTGCAGCCATTGAAATAGCTGAAAGGAACAGTTCTGATTGGTCAGGAGGAAAAGAGGATGGTGTCTTCTCATTGGTTCTTGTTCCTCTGCTTCCGCCGTGTTGCTCCTTCATTGGTTCTTGTGGCCAGCCAATGAATTCATATGTTTGTAGAAAAATATGAAACAGGAAGAGTGTTGATTAACTGGGTTCCTCTCTTTGAAGCCGTCTTTCACTCCTCTCTGGGGGTCTTATCAGTGCAGGGATGGGGCCTGGATCTTCTCAGAAGGTCGTTCAAACAAAGGGCCTCTTCCCATGTGAGAGAAGATGTGTGAGAGGGGTCAATGAGGGGCCATAAATGACTAAAGGAGCATAATGGCCACATCCGGACCCTTCCTTATCTATCTGCTCGGTGAGGTAAGGACTATGATTGCTCTTTCTAACCTATGAGTATACTGAGCCTCTTTGTCGGTGACCACTTCTAAGCTATACGTGATGCGGGGGACGGGGGGTGTGCATAAAACTTCCTTAGAGAATGTCACCGTTATCTTCTTTAGATCAGTCAGGGGCCAGGTCAATAATTTAACCCTCATCCAGTCTACTCCATCTTTACACATAAGCTTTATGCACATAACATTAGGGGTAAGCCAAGCAAAAGTATATATTCTTTACAAAACTTTCACTGGTATGCAGATGATACTCAATTATATCTATCAATCAAACCAGAGGAGTCCAACCAGCTCAGTAAAATTCAAGTATGTCTTAGAGACATAAAAACTTGCATGACCTGCAACTTCTTTGTCACTCCCGACGTCACGGGTAGCGAGGTGCAGGAGCTCATGCGCAGAGGAATCGAGAGGACTCAGTGTGGATTAACAAAAAACACTTTACTTAGGCCAAAAGGGTTACAAAAAAAACAACAAGGTCCAAAAAGGGGCAGGCAGAGAATCAGGGTTCAGGTCAGGCAGGCAGGGTCGAAACGGGCAGGATAAGGTATACGCACGAAAGACAGGACGACGGAAAAAAGACAACAATCCAGCAACAGACATGGGAAAGAGTGGCACAATATATAGGGGGGAAACAGGTGTACGACATGGAAACAGGTGTACGACATGAGACAGTAACGAGACGAGAGTAGCTGAAGGCAGGTGCAGGGAATGAAATAAATCAAGGCGACAGAAGACAGAGAAGACACAGGAGACACAGAGTAAACACAGAACAGGACCTTACATTGTTAATGTTAAACTCTGACAAAACTGAAGTAATTTTACTCGGCCTTGAACACCTCAGGGATCAATTATCTGGTGATGTGGTGTCTGTAGATGGCATTGCCCTGGCATCCAACACCACTGTAAAGAATCTCAGCGTTATCTTTGATTGTGTCGCAATTTAACCAATCCACGACTACGCGTGCAGGAAAGACCAGCCGTACTGCAGGAGGATTTTAGCTGAACTTCAATCAGGTTTATTCAACAGAGTATCACACAAGCTGAATACGTGTACACGGATCTGTAGGAAGGGCCTCCGCTCGCTCGATTCCTGACAGACTGAAATTCCAAAAGATTAGTTATGCATATAAAGTCTTTAAGAGCATTTGTGATTGGGTGCGCATAATAAGTAGGAGGCGGCCCGTGGTTTAGACTTAGGAGCAGTGGTGTATAGTAACGAAGTAGAAGTACTTCGTTACTTTACTGAAGTAGTTTTTTTGGGTATCTGTACTTTATTTTACTACTTATATTTCTGTTTACTTTTACTTTTACTTCACTACATTTTGCAATGAAAACTTGTACTTTTACTCCGATACATTTCCCCTGAAACAGTATCGTTACTCGTTACTACGGAAAAAAATAATCATTTGACAAATATCGGGGACTGTTGTGGAACACACCGCAGCGCACCTGAATGCAGCACGAATACCAGGTTGGGGATCAGTGGTCCTTGCCGCGTGTTTTCTCTTCCCAGTGATGCCCAGGATGCTAGCGAGCGAGCGGCTACAGATACGACTCGTTTCATGTGGAGCAGCAATGGAAGCTACTCGAACAACCACGGGGACCAAGATCAACGTCCGTGGCCATATTTGGGCGAACTCTTTTCTTTTGTCGGAGTGAACGTTTTTTCCTACCGGATGAAATGCCTCTTATGCCGACCGAAAGCTACGGAGATACTGGCCTTCAACAACTCACCAACCTCAGGAAACACATTGAGGTAAATTAAGATTAATCCCATGAGCATAGCGTTAATGTTTAGTCATCATAAACCTGTTAAGATATCTAGCAGTGTTGCCCACAGGATTGTAGTAAGTTATATCTTTGGCAGGAGAGGGGGAGGCAGGTGTCTGATTGTCCTACGCATGTTGTACGTTAGGCTAACGTTCGCTAGATATCGTCAATTAAATGAGACAATTAGCGTGAGTGGAGTAGACGGATCTCTAGCGAGTTAATGAGCTGAAGAAGTGTTGACAGTTGTGAGAATTTGTTGATTTGAGTCGTCTTAGCTATAATATAATGCTAATCATTACAGCATTATTATAATTATTTGTATTAATATTATAAGAGTGATGGTCCAGTAATGGCGACGATATTGATTTGGGACTGTTGTGTTTAACTACAGAGATACAAATACATATTCACAAATCAACTCTGGATGCACGGACAGTGCATGAAACTAAATGTATAAACTTCAAATTTAAAAAACTATTTTGTACAAAACTGTTGGTTGGGGTCATGACATGTTAGGAAGTGTTATTAATTCTATCATGTCTATAATACTCTCACTTTATTTCAGGAATGGACTACATCAAGCAGCACATGGAAGAACCCTCTCTGCAGCTAGGTGATGCCACCAGGTCCAGTTCATCTGATGAAGAGGACTTCTTCGTCATCTCATCCACATGACAGCAGCAAACAGCTGGATGGAGACGTGGATCACGTTGACTTGCTGAAATGCTTCCCAACTGTGCTGCTGTCTGTGAAGCTAGACACACTCTACCTGCACCAGGGCCTGTGAAGCTAGACACACTCTACCTACATCAGGGTCTGTGAAGCTAGACACACTCTACCTGCACCAGGCCTGTGAAGCTAGACACACTCTACCTGCACCAGGGCCTGTGAAGCTAGACACACTCTACCTGCACCAGGGCCTGTGAAGCTAGACACACTCTACCTGCACCAGGGCCTGTGAAGCTAGACACACTCTACCTGCACCAGGGCCTGTGACGCTAGACACACTACCTGCACCAGGGCCTGTGAAGCGAGACACACTACCTGCACCAGGGCCTGTGAAGCGAGACACTCTACCTGCACCATCAGGGCCTGTGAAGCTAGACACGCTCTACCTGCACCATGTGAACGGCTCTTCAGCATCGCAGGACTCGTCTTCAGTCCAAGAAGAGCGACACTGAAATCTGTCCATTTTGAAAATCAACTTCTTTTGAAGATGAACAAGACATTTTTCACTTTAAAGTGATGATTTTGGTTGTTACTATTGGTTCTGCTTTTTTCTGTGTTAATCGTGTTTTTATATTTTAGTAATTTCATAGTATTCATATATTGCTAAGTTCATCCTAGCTCATACTCCTTGTTCATGGCGGCCACAGCACCCAAACAAATAAACTTCATAATTCTCAAAATTCTGACCCTTTGTTTTTTTTTATTACCAGCATTTACTTTTACTTTTACTTTCAATACTTAAGTACATTTAATATCAGAAAATTACTTCTGATACTTAAGTACAAAAAAAATCAGATACTTTAATACTTTTACTCAAGTAGTATTCTCAGAGGTGACTTTTACTTTTACTTGAGTAATTTTCCAGTCAAGTATCTTTACTTTTACTCAAGTATGACTTTTGGGTACTTTATACACCACTGCTTAGGAGCCTCATTGAAGCACAGGGTGTAGTCCAATCCTGTATCATCTTTTATGGAGTGGTCTTCTGGAGCAGCAGCATGGCAGCGGCTGACAGGAAGAGGCTGAACAAGCTGATATAGAAGGCCAGCAGCGTGCTGGGGTGTCCTCTGGATACTATGGAGGTGGTGGGGGACAGGAGGATGATGGCAAAGCTATCGTCCCTGATAAACCACACCTCCCACCCCATGCATGACACTCTCGCAGCTCTGCACAGCTCCTTCAGCCACCGGCTGATTCATCCCCGGTGTCTGAGGGAGAGGTACCACAAGTCCTTCCTTCCTGCTGCTGTCAGGCTGCACAACACACTGCAGTAGATCGCTGGAGATCCTGGCACTTTACTTTACTCAGCACTTTACTTTGTTTTCTCCCTGTATATTTAGTATTAGTATTAGTATCTAGTTTTCAGTATTTAGTTTTGTGTTTTATATTTATTTTCATTGATGCTCTGATGTGCACCGCTGCTGTGATTTTTGAAATTTCCCCACTGTGGGACGAATAAAGGAATACCATATCATATCATATTAGCTGCTCTGTACTGGCTCCATGTAAAATCAAGAATCCCTTTTAAAATTATTCTCTTAACCTACAAAGCCTTTATTGGTGATGCTCCATCATATCTTAAGGAGCTTGTCGTACCATATTGCCCCACTAGAGAGCTGTGCTCACTAAATGCAGGGCTACTTGTGGTTCCTAGAGTCTTAAAAACTAGAATGGGACCCAGAGCCTTCAGTTATCAAGCTCCTCTTTTATGGAACCAGCTTCCACCTTCAGTCCGGGAGGCAGACATAGTCACCTCATTTAAGAGTAGACCTAAGACTTTCCTCTTTGACAGAGCTTATAGTTAGGGCTGAATCAGGTTTGCTCTGGTCCAGCCGCTTGATATGCTGCTATCGGCTTATAGGCTGCTGGGGGACGTTTCAGTATACACTGAGCACCTATCTCCTCTTCTCTCTCTCTCCTTATGGATGAATTTTCATCTCTCCATTGCACATTACTCACTCTGCTTCCTCCCTGGAGTCCTTTTGACTTCACCTCTCATAGGGTCCATTGGACCTGGCTGGGTCTGATGCCATGGCCCTGCTGATGTGCCCCGCCCACTCATCCTCTCTGCCTCCATCTGCCTGATGGATTGTGGAGGTCTGGATCGTGGAATATGCCTACTACCAACTATTCATACCTTCTGTCATATTCATTGAATGTGTTTTAGCTCTGTAATGTTTCCTTCTGTACACATGACATCTATTGCACCTGTCGATCCGGGGAGAGGGATCCTCATCTGTTGCTCTCCTGAAGGTTTCTTCCCTTTTTTCCCCATGAAAGATTTTTCTGATCCGATGTGAGTTTTTCGGACAGGGATGTCATATGTGTACAGATTGTAAAGCCCTTTGATGCTAATTTGTATTTGTGATATTGGGCTTTACAAAATGAACTGAATTGAATTGAATTAACGTTCCACTGAATTTTGAGTCTGGCTGGCCTCCCGGTGTTTACAAGGTTTTTAGTTTTTAGTTTTGATTTGTGATGCGCCGATAAAACAGGGCACAGTATTTATCATACAGGTACAACCAAACATGCTGGCCAATCACCCACCTCACAGCCAGGTAGAAGCCAGTGACACAGCAGACATTTCAGTCCGCCCCTGACTGCTTCGTTAAAAACTGTGCATGTTCTCGTGCGACTCAGGGTTTTCACTCCTCACCTCTCAAAGCCCTGAAAATTCAGTCTCCATGGAAACGAGGGAAGGAGAGGGAGGGGATGATGTTGACTTCCTGACACCTCTGTCCCATGGGACACCAACTGACAGCAACTCCATATGTGTGTGTTTATGGCTGTGCGTATGTGTTTTATCACATGTGATTAATATGATGTATAATCTTTGCTTGCCCATCATGAGTCTTGAAATCATAATATCAGGTAGAAGTAGCTATGAAATTGAAGATATGATACTTTAAGGCTTTTTATTTTGTGTGTGTATTTGTTTGGCTCTGAAGCTTCAACCTTGATGGTTGCGTTTGATCGGCTGTGTTAAGTTGTAATAGTTTATTTTGATAACATCTGCAGAGGTCTTATGGTTTAAATTAATACATATAGAAAGATATTATAATAGACAATATTAAGGAGAATATTGATATTGTTATTAATGTATTATGAAGCATAGGGGTAATGTTTACTCTATGCAAATGTAAATGGAAAGAATTAATGTATATTGCATGAGAGTGACTGTTAGTAATATAGATTGACGAAGCCGGTTGAAATCCGTGAAGTGACTTACAATGAAGAGACTTTTATTGTGAAGGTGACTTTAATTGATGGGATTCTTATTGTGAAAGCGTCGGAACCGGAAGTGACGTTTCGACCGGCGCAAGAGAGGATTATGAAACGGTGTGTTTTTAGAGAGCACGCTCTCTTGCTCAGGTAAGCTGGACCCAGGAGGGTGTGCTCCCGTGAGCTCCCGGAGGAGCCGAGAGCAGGGACACGAGGAGAGCGCCTCGAATGATTGTTTTACACTTCCTGCCATTAAATGTTGATAACTTAATCCATGCGCGTCCGGAAGCCTGTTTCTCCACCATCTGCGTAGTGCCCCAGTTTCGAGAATACCTTACAGCTGCCAAAGCTGAGCAGCTCAGTGTGTTAGTGGGTCTGGCTGGAAAACTACGTGGGGAAATCCCCTGTTCACTAGGTTAGGATTATGAAAGCAATGATGGATCAGAAGAGAACAAAAAGGAAGTAGTAGCTAAACTGTAAAGGATGTACTGCATGTTTCATCCTCATCCCATCACCAAGGCTGGGTAGTTAAATAATAACATGTGTAGAGCAATCC
>NC_079405.1:19006543-19112946 GCF_029220125.1 Pseudoliparis swirei
TGTCTGTGGTGTTGAGTTACATCCTGCCACTGCAGTTTCCACTCTGTGAAGGGCAAGAACAGCATTCCTGACCTCCATAAACACACAAACGCATTACACCTTGGCTAATCATTACTCTCAGACATTTTTAGCTCCAAGAAGGATTGGGAAGAGAAGAGATTATGAAAAATTATGCCAAGAGTACCCTCGGAGCAGTTTATTTACTCTGAATATGAAGATTAATATTAATACAGCTGTGTTTGGTGCATCTACTGCTTTTCCTCTAGTATCGTGATGCACTTTCATCTGCAAAGACTGGCCGGGTGTGTCTTTATGGTGTCTGGAGTATATGTTTTAGATTGTGTATTTTTCAGTGATTGAGGCAGTGTGTAGTAGCAGAGTGTATATGTTTTTTCTGAAAATGTGATAATGAAATCACAGCAGTGTAGTAGTGGCTGTATGTTCAGAACGTGGATAAAAACAGTGCCTGGTGTTAGCAATGCTTGTGTTCACTGTGGTAGTAATAGGCTTACGTCTCGGCTGACCGGGAGCTTGAGCAGGACACGGTGGTGGATAGATGGAGAGGGGTAAGCTGTCTCCGACTGAGTGATGGGGACAGTGGGAGAGAGAGACATAGCTGACACAGGTGCTTTAGACAGGGCCAGAAAGAAGGAGATGACAGAGGAGACTGAAAAAAACGAGAGGAGGAGCAAAAGAAAGAGGTGATTAGGAAAGTGTTGATCTAGAATGACAGATACATCTTCCAAAAATGAGGACTAGAACATGTAACATCAAATGAGTAACATCCCCGTTTTGTCAGTTTTAGAGTTTGACATCTATTTGTCTTTATTCGTCCCGAGATTCAATTCAATTCAATTCAGTTTATTTGTATAGCCCAATTTCACAAATTACAAATTTGTCTCGGAGTGCTTTACAATCTGTACACATAGACATCCCTGCCCCAAAACCTCACATTGGATCAGGAAAAACTCCCAAATAACCCTTCAGGGGGGGAAAAAGGGAAGAAACCTTCAGGAGAGCAACAGAGGAGGATCCCTCTCCAGGATGGACAGGTGCAATAGATATAATGTGTACAGAAGGACAGATTTCGAATTAAAATACATTCAATGAATATGACAGAGTGTATGAATAGTTCATAGTAGGCATATTCCACGATGGAGACCTCCACGATCCATCAGGCAGATGGCGGTAGAGAGGAGGAGTGGGCGGAGTCTCAACAGTGGGCGGAGTCTCAACAGGACAGTGGCGTAGTCGGTAGCAGGAATTCCACGACCCAGACCTCGATGATCCATCAGGCAGATAGGATCTATACCGTCTCATAGGGTCCGATGACCCCATGAGACGTGAAGTCAAAAGGACTCCGGGGAGAAAGCAGAGTTAGTAACGTGTGATGGAGAGATGAAAATTCATCCCTAAGAGATGAGCTCTGAGTTGATAGAAATACATATATCATCATCATGGTTGCTTCAATTTCAACAATTTCACAGTTTTGTGAGCAGCAGCAACAAATACATCAACTTTTTTGCCCATGGTTTTGCCTTTCAGTCTCCCCCTCATATTGATGGAGCTAATTGACACATGGGAGAAGTTTGCCCTCAAGTCCTCCTTAGGTTTAGTCCACAAATTATTTGGTTAGGTTTAAACAAATATCATGGTTTAGGTTAATGTTAACCATTTCTGGCAGAAAGCCCTCATTACAAATGTGCAGCCTATTGGGACTGGACGCTGCCTGATAGGAGGCTCTCTGCAGTACTTAAGAAACATCTTCTGCCTCTGCATGTTTTAACAGAAATATTAACTGTTTATTCTATTTAATCAATTAATCTGTTTATCTGCAACTATTTTGATAGTCTTTTATTAGCTTGAGGCTCTTTGGTCCAGACTGAAAATGTCTTTTGGAAGAAAATGTTATACAAACATTTCTAAGTTCTGTCCTTCTGTACACATTACATCTATTGCACCTGTCCATCCTGGAGAGGATCCTCCTCTCTTGCTCTCCTGAAGGTTTCTTCCCTTTTTCCCCCCTGAAGGGTTATTTGGGAGTTTTTCCTTATCCGATGTGAGGTTTTGGGGCAGGGATGTCTATGTGTACAGATTGTAAAGCACTCCGAGACAAATTTGTAATTTGTGAAATTGGGCTATACAAATAAACTGAATTGAATTGAATTAAGAATTAAGCCCACAAACCCCTTTCCTCCAGAGAAATATCTCTATTGGATGGATTGCCATAAAAGAGGATCCCTGTAATAACGTTGGTGATCCCCAGACTATTTATCTAGCACTATCATCATGTCAAAAATGTATTTGGTCAATACTTTGTTTTATGACCAAATTCCATGTACCTGCAACATAAATAACATCTCCATCATCTTCAGCTGTAGTTTGTGTTAGTGCAAATTAGCAAAAGCTAAAGTGCTAAACTAAGATAGCAAACACATGAAATCAGCATATGAGTATTGTCACTGTAAAAAAATGTGCATGCTGATCTTAGCATTGAGCTCAAAGCATTGCTGTGACAAAGTAGAGCCTCAAAGAGAAACTAGAATCTCTTTGAGGCTCTACTTTGTCACAGCAATGCTGTTCGCCTTGCATTAGCCTTATGTTTTATCTCAGTCCACTTTTTTTTATAATGTTGTTTGTTTGTAGTTTGGATTCAGTGCAGGCATTATTTTCTTCTAATACCAAACCTAAACCCCTTTGTATTCATGTGTGTACATTTGTGAATGTATTTGTGGTTGTGTTTTGTATGTGACAGTGGAGGTGGTGGGATGAGGTGGTTGCACTCTGCTCTATTGTGTTATGATGTAAAATGGCTCCTATTCATCAAGGGAAGGTTCAGCTGAGATTAGCAATGCTTGTTAAAAATAAGAGAGAGAGGAAGAGCAAAGGAGGGAAAAAGAATGAGAGAGCAAGCATGGGGGAGCTGAAGTGGATTGAGTGTGAAATAAGTAATCAAGTGTAGTTATGCAGCAGCAGAAGGAGAGAGACTGAGGTAGCAAGGTGGAGAGACAGAGAGAGAGAAACACTGTTAGAATGTGTCAAATCTTTGGAGTGTTGGTCAGCACTTCTGATGTGCATGTGTGCTTTGTGGTGTTTGTCTGTTCAGTGCTTGTTTGAATATATTTTTTGTTTCTGTCTCTGACAATATATCTCAGGTTGTGCCAGTGATGTCAAGGATGAGAAATTATCCCCATGCATTCTGAATTAATTTCAGCTTCTCTTCTCACTCACGTTTCCTTACTCACAATCATGGACCAGGTAGTCAAACTCAGAGCTTCCTCTTTCTTTGGATACAATTAGCTAATCTAAACGTCTTTGAGAAGATTGTAGACATTATGACTTGGTTTGCTTCTACTTTCTGTGAGCACCGTGTGTGACCAGTAGGGGTCTCTGTCTCACCACAAAACTAGATGGCAGCAGTGACCAGTTTGTGTAGCTGCTGCTCAGAAGATGTGAAGCTGAGGTTTGAGCCTGCAGTGAGCCGCAGTCAGTTGTGTCACCACAATCACTAAAATATGTTTTGATGTGTAGGGACTTGTCTGTCTCAATGCTTCATGTTCTACTGTCTCTCTCCTGTGAATCCTGTTTCCTTGACAACCATGTGCAAAGCAAGTCAACCTGTGTCTTTTTCTACATGTATTCACTGCCACTCGCAATGCTTATGATGATGAATGATCACTTTTGTTCATTTTGTACTGACGCAAGATGGAGCATAGCATCAGTGAGTCACTTAGCCCGGTGAGTGAGAATAGAGGGTTAAGAATAAGAATACGTGAATGCATAAAGAGAGGATAAATGCAGACGGAAGTTAATGAAGTTCAACATACTTTTTTCAGCTCAAACTGCATAACAGATATCAAAATCAAGCTTGAAAATTGAATTTTTTTAAATAAAGAAAAAAATCTCAATTGATGAAAAATGGGTTATGAAATATTACCTCACAATAATAACTTCTCCACATTTGATGATCAGAAGTACAACATGTATAATGGTGCATTATGCTACTCTTTATGAGAATCAGTATCAGTAAAATACAGAAACAAATCAGTATCCAAGTGTTATAGTCTGTGGCGCGGAGGACCCAAATGCAGCAGGAGCTTCTTGAAACAGAGTTTATTTCCCGGACAGGAACACGGACAACACCACACAGGAACAAAAAAAGACGATCCGACACCAGACAAACAGAAGGACACAGATTAAATACACAGGGGAACGAGACACAGGTGGGACGCGCTCCAGGGGGCGGGCCGTAGGACAGGAACGGGGAGCTAGGGGACCGGGACCAGGCGATGAGACTGGGGCTGGACGGGACGGATCACGGGGAACCGGGACTGGGTCACGGAGAACCGGGGCTGGACGGGACACCGGGACGGGTCACGGGGAACCAGGACTGGACGGGTCACGGGGAACCGGAGCCGGGTCACAGGGAACCGGAGCCAGATGGGACGGGTCACGGGGAACCGGGACTGGACGGAGACAGAACAGCCGGAAGTAGGACAGTGGGAGCCGGGGGCGAAAGAAGGGGAGATGGAACCGGCCGGGACAGCAAAGGGGCCCTGGGAACTAGAGCCGGCCGGGACGAAGACGGTAGAGGGGGAACTGGGACCGGCAGGGTGGAGACGGGACAAGGGGAACTGGGACCGGGCGGGACACAGACGGGACAGAGAGGACTGGAACATCGGGGACTGGAACCGGCGACGGAACACCGGGGACTGGAACATCGGGGACTGGAACCGGCGACGGAACACCGGGGACTGGAACCGGCGACGGAACGCCGGGGACTGGAACCGGCGACGGAACATCGGGAACTGGAACATCGTGGACTGGAACCGGCGACGGAACACCGGGGACTGGAACCGGCGACGGAACACCGGGAATTGGAACATCGGGGACTGGAACCGGCGACGGAACACTGGGGACTGGAACCGGCGACGGAACACCGGGGACTGGAACATCGGGGACTGGAACCGGTGAAGGAACACCGGGGACTGGAACATCGGGGACTGGAACCGGCGACTGGAACCGGCGACGGAACACCGGGGACTGGAACATCGGGGACTGGAACCGGCGACGGAACACCGGGGACTGGAACCGGAACACCGGGAACTGGAACATCGGGGACTGGAACCGGTGACGGAACACCGGGGACTGGAACCGGCGACGGAACACCGGGAACTGGAACATCGGGGACTGGAACCGGTGACGGAACACCGGGGACTGGAACCGACGACGGAACACCGGGGACTGGAACCAGCAACGGAACACCGGGCACTGGACCAAACCTCGACTGAAACGCAGCGACCAGGGCCCGGAGGACCTTCCGCGTCTCCTGGAGAAGAGGGTCATCCTCCACCGACCAAGCGACAGCCGCAGGAACCGTCGGGGGCTGCCAGGGCCGATGGCTCGACGGCTGGTAGACGGTCTGCAGGGACCTGGGCTGGCAGACGGGCTGCAGGGACCTGGGCTGGCAGACGGGCTGCAGGGGCTTGGGCTGGTAGACGGGCTGGTAGACGGGCGGAAAGCCGGGAAGGCAGACCGATGGGTACATCGGATGGAACAATTACGCAACACTCTCCAGTGCTGGGTCCATTCTCCTTGGTCGGATCGTTCTGTTATGGTCTGTGGTGCGGAGGACCCGAACGCAGCAGGAGCTTCTTGAAACAGAGTTTATTTCCCGGACAGGCTGACATTTATTAATAGAAAGAATCGGCGCACACAATGTCATGTTGGAGGAAAATGGGTCTCTTGAATTTGTGTTGAGTAAGCACTGGCTGGAGTTTTTATTAGAAGGAAATAGAGCGTTTAATGAATGCTAATTCATGGAATTATATATTTCTGTGTGTGTGTGTGTCTGTGTGTGTTTAAGTAATAGAGAACAGGTAGTCTGAGCCCCCTGCAGTTATTGTCTAAACCCTGCCTCTTCCTTCCTCCATCGGCTGATCGCTGATGAAGGATGATGTGTCCTCGTCATCTCTGTCTCATTCTATCTTTCTCCCTTATCAGAATTCATTATCAACCTCTGCTTACTCATTTTTTTCTGCCTGTCCTTGTTTATCTCCCTTCCCTCTCTTTTTTTCTCTATCTTTCTCTCTTTCCTTACCCCTGTTCCTGCTGTCTCTTGTCCTGGCTGCAGTTAGAGCAGGCTGACTAGCAGAGTGCTGTGTTCCTGCAGAGGGAAGAGGGAGCTGCACAGGAGTCCTGCTATACTCAGTGTTGATTAGCACTCAGAGGAACTATCCCTCTTTTTCCCTCTTCACCACACTCTCTCCTTGTCCTCTTTGCCTGTCTATGTCTCTCTTTTTATGGGGGTCTGTATGAGGAATCTGATATGTTTAACCTTCACCATGAACCCAACAGTGAAGATCCACCTTCAGAATGGAACCCACTTTACCACCTACATGTATCAGGTAGGGACTCACCTCCCGTAGAGTTTGTGGATGTTACTGGTGAAGGATTGTCTCCAGATCTTTCTTTCTCTGTGGTCTCCATGTGTCCTTGACTGAGTATTGATTTCAGGCTGATGACTCTTCTAGGACTGAGATATGACCTCAGCTCCACCTCTTCATTCTTTCTCCTTTTGCCACCATGCCTGAATCAAGCTGTCCATGTTTTAAACCTACAATTGTCTAAGTAAGACAATAAGAGCTGAATATATCGGTCATGCACTGATGGGGAATTCTCTCATTTTCTGTGACTGCTGTCAGTGCTGTGCATGCTTGAATGTTTATTGCAGCATGCATGTGAGAGACTCGGCTTTGCTGATGCACAACAAAACCTTGTTGTGTATCTCCTTTAATCCGAGCAGAGGAAATACTTCCTCCCTTCTCTTCCTGCCTTTCTTTCTCTTTGTCCCTCTTTCTGAAACAAGTTTTGTTTTGCTGAAATGAAAAAAAAACCTAGATACACAAATTGATGCTATTCTGGGCTCAGGTCTTCAATGGGCAGAGAGGAGAGAACGTTGTAAAATATTTGTATGCTGAGCATAAGACAATTATATTTTGGAAAACACAGACAGAGGGACATAGTTGATGTATCAGCTAGCAGCTTTTGCTGTGTCAATCAACTTCATGAACAATAGTCAGGCTATTCAATTACTTTTGATTTGATTAGCATGCTTGGGATTTCACAGAGAAATCCCCTTTTTTTCAAGGTGTTCAGAGTGGGATTTATTGAGTTGTATTCATGCTGAGCACATTTGCTGTTGTGTTATCAGCGCTTCAGAAGTGATTCCAGAGCTGGCACAGCTTCAATCAGTCTTGGCATTATCCCTGATGTGCTTCACTTAGGCTAATTTGCTCATGACTCAGTGATTATACAGAAGCCGAATTTAACTACATCTTTCTCAGCCATGAAAAAAAAAAAAAATGTGTTTGCTTTTCTTTATGTTCTGCATTCTGAAAAGAGAAGCATCGGCATGTGTACATGTAAAGTTTCCCTATATGGGGGAATTGTTTTTTTACAAGTTTAAGAACGTTTTCAGTGAGAGTTCTTACTCCAGTCAGGGCGGTGATCTGGCAAGTGCTGCAGTCAGCTATTTCACTCCCCCGTCTCGAGAGCTGTCACATCATCATACAGAAGGAATATCTCTCAGTGGCTTTGTGCATGTTTAGTGTTTGAGATGTGTGTACCCTCTTGGATTTGTGTCTGCATTGGAATGATGAGAATTTCATTTGAATTTTCATGCTGCTCAAATACTCCACTTTCCTAATGAGCATTGCCATGACGACGACCGAATTGTGTGGTGTCATGGCAGCAGATTACTCACTGCCTATAGACCAACAATCTGGCAAGGTGTTGGTGGTGGTCAGCGTTTGTAAGATTTTGTCAGAGCAAGGTCGAGTCCACTTCTGTGCGGTTTGCGGCCTCACTCTCATCAGTGGTGAAGAGTTACAGAGCTGTGATATCCGAGTCTCCCCGGGGACTCACTCATTCTCCTGTTCCTGCATTCATCTTCAGTGTGGCACTCCTTTGTGAATTACTGAGATTTACATCAGAGTTAATTTAGTGTCTGTTGGTGCATGCAAGAACCACATTCCTGTTTAATTGTTCAAATATACACCTTGTTTTCCGAGTGAATGTGAAAGTGTCTGTCATTATTACTGAATGACAAAAAGACTTAGTGATTCTAGTGACTGCACTGAAGCAGTGCTAACTAACTAACGGCTGCTTCTTTGCTGAAAAAACATGATGAATTCATCTCGTCAAGTTTTGCTGGTCTTTCCGAGATTCAAAATACAATCTGATTGCTGACAATTGCCACGTGGGCTGTGATAACGCTCAGATTATCATAAATTACATTTCGTACCACAAACCTACCCTGTGAATCACACGTGTGAATGAGTTGATAGCCATGTTTACAGTTTACATCTCTTTTCTCTCTTGCTTTGTCAAATATTGTCCTCTCCTCCCACCAACTGATACTCAGAGATGATATCACTGTCACTGTTTTCGAGCTTTGGCAGACATTGATTTATTTTTGTATTGACCTCAGCCTCCTGTCCAGTTAACCTACCCAGACATAGAAGGAGTTAAGAGGCTGTTTGTTGCTCAGTGCATTCATTTCTTACAAAGGTATGATTTACTATATCTGTAATCTACGATACATCCCTGAGTTGCTTATGGTGTTAATATACAATTCTGTATTTTTCACCTACCTTTTTCTCTAAATCTACTTTTGTCAGTGCTTTTCTATTTTACCCAAATTACCTTTAGCAAGCTGCAGAGACAAAATGTGAATGTGGTCCATTCTGCAGAGAGTTATACTGTGAGTGAAGGCAAAGAGAATAGTTCTGCAAGAAATCATGTGCTAAGTCGAAGAGATTTTTTCAAAAGAAGAATATGTACTCAACAGATTTTCTGGTTGCATTGCAGTAAAGTTTGCAACATTCACTTAGTTTCCAGAAAATAATATTTCAGATTAAGACTTTAAAATTAGTAATTAGGGAGCTATCAAGCCCAGACAAAGAGCACTGGGGCTTTGAAGCAAATTGTAATGTAATGGTAATGGACCTGTACTTGAATAGTGCTTTTTTAGTCTTTCGACAACTCAAAGTGATGTACACTACAATACATCATTCCCCCATTGACACCCATTCATACACTGTTGGAAGGAGCCACCTCACACACATTCCTACACCGTAGACTCAGCTACAGGAACAATTTGGGGGTTAAGTGTCTTACACATTGATATTGAGCTAGCGGAGCCGGTGATTGAACCGCCGATCCTCTGATTGAAGGACGTACCTGCTCACCACTCAGCCACAGTTGCCCCTTAAAAGTAATACAACACAGGAATGTAACACATCTTACACTGTAGTGCCCCCGTTGCCTGTTCAACAACGAGGCATTACTTGGCTGCTCATCTGCTGGAGTTCCGACGTGTTTCATTGAATTTTCAGGGTCCAGTTTGTTATGTGCAGTTTGTTTATTGTTCCATTTGTATTTATTCCAAATTAAATCAAAAACACTGTTGCCACCACTTTGGTGCACATACTTACAGTTTTTTTCAGGGGCTACCAAGCATTTGTCCAATCAGTGGTCACATTTTCAAAACTCTAAACACAATTAGCACAGCATTGGTCTTTTGTGGCCATACCATTCACACATTTCATGTCTTTTTCAAACAATATGCAGTCAGTGAACACATGTCCACAATGCTTACATTTTCTTAACAGACAATATATCTCAGCTGATAATAAACAAACACTTGATTCCCCATCTCCTGATGGTAGGTCAGAGTTTGGAATGTTTTTGAGAAATATGTTTTAGCAAGTTTTGGATGAGAATTTAAGTTTTGATTACAGTATGACAGGTTGAGATGTTGATCACACAGACGCCGCCTACATTGACTAACCGAATGTTGTTCAATCATCTATTGCAGCCGTTGCCCCAAAACATAGTTTATTTGTTTAAAAAAAAAAAAAAAACCTCTTGTTTTCACTTCACAAGCTCCTTCCAGTCGATCAAAGTACAGTTTCAAAACACCGGCTATTGCTAACATTACAAAAACTGCATAGACTTTTATGTTTCAGTTTTTCATGTATTTGCATGCAAACATGCAATCCAATGTTTTTACACTACATTTCTTGGTTGGGAACTGTATGTCCACATGTAATATTACAGTTTTTCTCGATTGATTACACACAAAAACTGGAACTTAGAACACAATGACCACGACCTGTAACTCATGTGCCAACTCCCTAAACCAATTCTGCTAAACTATAAGCACAAGTATCTGCTTTAGACACAGATTTCAATTGTTAACCACACTTTCTTCAAAACACTAAACACCATCCTCTCTACTTTGCACACTTCATCAATGCCAAAGCCTCCTTGTGTTCAGACAGAACACACTGCTATTCAATTGGCAAAACTTTCATTTCCATGGCTGTTGTGCAATTTGGAATCAAGGCTTTAGCAACATAAGGGCCACAGGTGACCTCCTGATTTGAAGAAGAATGGATGAAAACATGGAAGGTAGAGGAGACCAGAGAGGCAGAGGAGTATTTTTTTTGTCCTTTATTATTTACACTTTTCTTTCTTTTTTTGTTGACTGTAGTGGTCTATTTTCTATTGTTTGTTCTGTGAAAAAAATTGAAAAAAGAAAGAAACATTTGTGTTGTATATGTGTGTGTTGTTTTATATTTTAAGTTAAAACATTATACATTTACAATATTTTACAACAAGAGAAAGCGTACAGTACCACTGGACATGAAAAGGCATAATGCTCCTGATAAGGTCTTCATGCTCGCGTTTTCCCATTTCATAGTGTTTTCCATTGAGCACATCAGTGTTCAATCGATGCTTATAATGTCTACTCAAATAATGGGCTGTGTTTGTCATTTGAAAACAAAATACCCTTTTGAGGTGACATAACACTGTTTTGAAAGCAAAGTTGCATTTTGCAGGAGATATAAAGGGTTTTGCATTTTGTGTGAGTGGTTTTGGGATTTGTGTTTAGAGTTTTGAGAAAACGAGGCATGCTTTCAAAAAATGTGTTTAACCCTTGTGTTGCCTTAGGGTCATTTTGACCCGAATCAATATTACACCCTCCCCCCGCCTTAGGATTAATTTGACCCCATTCAATGTTTAATGTCGGTGTTCTTTCGGTAGTCAACAAACAAACATAAAGTGCCTCACACTTAAACTTGGAAAACAATATTAATTCTAATAATTTTCTGGAGGTTTTAATTGCTGGCGTCAAATTGAACCCAAAGGGTAAAATATGTTAGTAAATATAAAGGTAACAGGAGGGTGAAACATTGAATCGGGTCAAAATGACCCAAAGGCGGGGGGAGGGTGTAATATTGATTCGGGTCAAAATGACCCTAAGGCAACACAAGGGTTAAGCAATCGAGAAAACTGTAACTAGGGCTGTGAAACGATTAAAAATTTTAATCAGGTTAATCACAGGTTTCTGTGGATTAATCATGATTAATCACATATTACCGATATTCTCGGTATATTTTTGTGAGAACATAAAGATTTATGACATAAGACGGATATATACATTTATACACAGGGGTGCACATAACTTGCTCACCAGTGTGCGCGCATCGCGGCTGAGCTAACTAATTAATCCTGTAATTTAATCATAACGCGTTATTTTTCACAGCACTAGTGTTAACATTCGTAAATAATACAAAAACAATCCATAATTTTGTTTAGAGGTATCGCTTGTCTGTTAAGAAAATGTAAGCATTGTGAAAATGTGTTCACTGACTGCATATTGTTTGAAAACAACATGAAATGTGTGAATGGTACGGCCACAAAAGACCGATGCTGTGCTAATTGTGTTTAGAGTTTTGAAAATGTGACCACTGTTTGGACAAACGCTTGGTAGCGCCTGAAAAAAACTACATTTAACAAAATATGCTTTTGAGAAGAAAATTATCCATTTGTGCTTTGTAGGTGTGAGTCTGTGTTAAGAGTTTAGAAAAAGTATCTGAAGTATGGGTAAGCGCTTGTTAGCGATTGAAAAAAACTGTAAATCATAATATAACACAAAACCATTTCTGATATACTTTGCAGTATGTCCCCTGTTATCGCATGAATCCCGGTAAAAAAAAACGTAAGAAAAACTGTTTGCTTTCCACAAATGAGCAACAATTGGCCTCTATGCCTATCCCCATGAAATAAGCCTAAACAGTGTTTGTAAATGATAGATGGTGTAACTCTGGCCACATCACTGTTAACCCTTGTGTTGCCTTAGGGTCATTTTGACCCGAATCAATATTACACCCTCCCCCCACCTTAGGATTAATTTGACCCCATTCAATGTTTAATGTCGGTGTTCTTTCGGTAGTCAACAAACAAACATAAAGTACCTCACACTTAAACTTGGAAAACAATATTAATTCAAATAATTTTCTGGAGGTTTTAATTGCTGGCGTCAAATTGAACCCAAAGGGTAAAATATGTTAATAAATATAAAGGTAACAGGAGGGTGAAACATTGAATCGGGTCAAAATGACCCAAAGGCGGGGGGAGGGTGTAATATTGATTCGGGTCAAAATGACCCTAAGGCAACACAAGGGTTAAGGAGTAGACCTGCACAATGGACATTGAACTATTAGCTGTTGGCATGGGGCCGAACTATCTACCAAGGGAATTTTCGCACGTTATTATGAAAGCTGCGTATGTCCCGCCATCTGCTGACGCTGAAGCGGCCTGTGACGTCATCCAATCAGTGACAAGCAGGTGGTTGATAAAACATCCCAATGCCCTCCTCCTTCTCTCTGGGAACTTCAATCATACTCCTCCATCCTCCACTCTGCCCACCTTCACCAAGTATGTCACATGCCACACCAGAGACAATAAGACACTGGATTTGTTCGCGATATTCAAAATTGGCAGCCTGGAAGAGCTTCTTGAATAATACAATCCACAATCTACTATCGTTCTCTTTTAGAGAGACGTTTATTCACCGATCAAAAGCAAAGTACAAACGCTCACCAGCGATTGCAATCACGGGGAGTTTTTTCTCAACATGCAAGTTGAAGGCAAAAACACAAGTACGGTTCAACCTTTTATACACAGATCTCGTTACAGGTCCATATCCCACCCCCTGACCTCGTGTTAGGCCTAGTCGGTGAGGAGAACTCACTCCTACCCCCGGGTGGGGGCTGTCTGCTGGTCGCGCGCACCCTCTTGGTATGTGAAAATACTGATGGCAAGTCTGAATGTTGAATTCTGTTGGGCGTGTAGCGAACCTTGAGATGCAGACACAATATTTCTTTCTCAGGCCCATTTCTAGCTGCAACGTGCTGTTTCTTCTGATGTTTTGCCGGAACCTAGACATTACAGTCCCTTCAATAAATCAGATTAATTTTAACAGGATCTCCTGTATGCCAACACCAAGGAGGCATATTCATCATCACCTCTCCTTCCCCTGGGCAGATTTGACCACAACCTGGTGCACCTCCTGCCTGTGTATACTACCCTTGCACAGAAGCAGCCAGCTGTGACCCGCACAGTTAGACGATGGTCCGAGGGAGCCGAGGAGGCTCTAAGGGACTGTTTTAAGTCTACTGTGTGGGAGGTATTCAGTGACGCCCATGGGGAGGACATTGACGGTCTCACCGACTGCATCACAGACTATATCAACTTCTGTGTTGAGAACACCGTACCCACCAGGACTGTAAGGTGCTTCTCAAATGGCAAACCCTGGGTCTCTCTGGAGATAAAGGCCCTCCTCAAGGAGAAGAAGAGGGCCTTCAGATCTGGTAACAAGGAGAATCTGAGGACTGTTCAGAGGGAGTTGAGGATGAAGAACAGGGAGGGGAAAGATATCTACTGGCCGAAGATGGAGGACCAGCTGCAGCAGAATGACATCAGTGGTGTCTGGAAGGGCCTCAAGACGATGTCTGGGTTCAAGGGGCCCAACCAAAAGCCTCTGGGGGACCAACAGTGGGTGAATGAGCTGAACTTATTATTCAACAGATTTGACCAGCCACCCCCCCTCCCCCCCACACTCAGTCCACTCAGACCCCCCTGCTGCTGCAACCCCCATCATCTGCACCCCTTGTGGATTACCCCCCTCCTCCTCCACCTCCCCCCCTTTCCACACCTCTCATACTCACTCTGCGACCAGCAACCCACCCCCACTCCAACATCTCACAGCAGTCCACCCCCAGCATGTCCCTTATCCATATCCAGATGAGGTAGGAACTGAGGAGGATCAAGGTGAGGAAGGCCACGGGTCCAGACGCCATCAGCTCAAGGCTCCTCAAATCCTGCGCAGACCAGCTGTGCGGGATAGTGGAGCACATCTTCAACTTGATCTTGTGGCTGGGGAAAGTACCACAGCTATGGAAGACCTCCTGCATGGTACCAGTACCAAAGACCCCCGCCGCCCAAGGACCTCAACAGCTTCAGGCCAGTGGCATTAACATCCCACCTGATGAAGACCCTGGAGAGGTTGGTCCTTGTCCATCTTCGCCCCCTGGTGAGCTCAGAAGGACAGATTTAGAGTTTAAATACATTCAATGAATGTGACAGAGTGTATGAATAGTTCATAGTAGGCATATTCCACGATGGAGACCTCCATGATCCATCAGGCAGATGGTGGTGGGGAGGAGGTGTGGGTGGAGTCTCAACAGTGGGCGGAGTCTCAACAGGACAGTGGCGTAGTCAGGAGCAGGAACTCCACGACCCAGACCTCGATGATCCATCAGCAGATAGGATCTATGCCGTCTCATAGGGTCCGATGACCCCATGAGACGTGAAGTCAAAAGGACTCCGGGGAGAAAGCAGAGTTAGTAACATGTGATTGAGAGATGAAAAATTCATCCATAAGGAGAGAAAAAAGAGGAGATAGGTGCTCAGTGCATCCTAAACGTCCCCCGGCAGCTATAAGCCTATAGCAGCATATCAAGGGGCTGGACCAGGGCAAACCTGATTCAGCCCTAACTATAAGCTCTGTCAAAGAGGAAGGTCTTAAGTCGACTCTTAAACGAGGTGACTGTGTCTGCCTCCCGGACTGAAATTGGAAGCTGGTTCCATAAAAGAGGAGCTTGATAACTAAAGGCTCTGGCTCCCATTCTACTTTTTAAGACTCTAGGAACTACAAGTAGTCCCGCATTTAGTGAGCGTAGCTCTCTAGTGGGGCAATATGGTACTACAAGCTCCTTAAGATATGATGGTGCATCACCAATCAAGGCTTTGTAGGTTAACAGAAGAATTTTAAAATTGATTCTTGATTTTACTGGGAGCCAGTGCAGAGCAGCTAGTGCAGGAGTGATGTGATCTCTTTTCTTAGTTTTAGTGAGAACAAGAGCTGCAGCATTCTGGATCAACTGGAGGGACCTAAGAGATTTATTAGAGCAGCCTGATAATAAGGAGTTGCAGTAATCCAGTCTCAAGTAACGACGCGTGAACCAATTTTTCTGCATCTTTTTGAGACAAGATGTGCCTGATTTTTTAAATATTACGCAGATGAAAGAATGCAGTCCTTGAGATTTGCTTTACGTGGGAGTTAAAGGACAAGTCCCGATCAAAGATAACGCCAAGATTCTTTACAGTGGTGTTGGATGCCAGGGCAATGCCATCTACAGAAACCACATCACCAGATAATTGATCTCTGAGGTGCTCAGGGCCGATTAAAATTACTTCGGTTTTGTCTGAGTTTAACATCAAGAAGTTGCAGGTCATCCATGTTTTATGTCTTTAAGACATGCTTGAATTTTACCGAGTTGGTTGCTCTCCTCTGGTTTTATCGATAGATATAGTTGAGTATCATCTGCATAACAATGAAAGTTTATGGAGTGTTTCCTGATAATATTGCCCAAAGGAAGCATGTATAAGGTAAATAAAATTGGTCCAAGCACAGAACCTTGTGGAGCTCCGTGATTAACGTTGGTGGTTATCGAGGCGTCATCGTTTACAAATACAAATTGAGATCGATCTGATAAATAGGATTTAAACCAAATTAGTGCCGTGCCTGAAATGCCAATCGACTGCTCCAGTCTCTGTAATAGGATGTCATGGTCAATGGTGTCGAATGCAGCACCAAGGTCTAACAAGACCAGTACAGAGAGGAGTCCTTTATCTGCTGCCATTAAGAGGTCATTTGTAATTTTCACCAGTGCTGTCTCGGTGCTGTGGTGTTTTCTAAATCCTGATTGAAATTTCTCAAATAAACTATTATGATGTAGAAAGTCGCACAACTGATTTGCAACCACTTTCTCAAGGATCTTGGAGAGGAAAGGGAGGTTAGAGATCGGTCTGTAGTTAGCCAACACCTCTGGATCCAGAGTGGGCTTCTTCAGGAGAGGTTTAATAACAGCCACTTTGAAGGAGTGTGGTACGTGGCCTGTTAGCAGAGACACATTGATAATATCTAATAGAGAGCCGCCAATTAAAGGCAAAACGTCTTTAAGCAGCCTCGTCGGGAGGGGTCCAAGAGACAGGTAGAGGTGTTCGAAGTAGAAACCGTTGAAGATAATTGGTCACGGTTGATGGGAGAAAAGCCCTCCAAATATACACCAGGGCATACAACGGTTTCCAAGGCCATTCCACTTGGGGACAGATTGGCACTGGTTATGGGCAAGAGATTATTAATCTTGTCCCTAATAGTTAAAATCTTTTCATTAAAAAGTTCATGAAGTCATTACCACTGAGGTCTATAGGAATGCTCGGCTCCACAGAGCTGTGACTCTCTGTCAGCCTGGCTACAGTGCTGAAGAGAAACCTGGGGTTGTTCTTATTTTTCTCTATTACTGATGAGTAATAGGCTGCTCTGGCATTACGGAGGGCCTTCTTATAAGTTTTAAGACTATCTCGCCAAACTAAGCGGGATTCTTCCAGATTAGTTGAACGCCATATGCTTTCAAGCTTTCGTGACATTTGCTTTAGTTTGCGGGTCTGAGGGTTATACCAGGGAGCAAACCTCCTCTTCCTCACTGTCTTCTTCTTCAGAGGGGCTATCGAGTCCAGTGTCATTCTCAGAGAGCCTGTGGCACTGTCAACAAGATGATCAATCTGGGACGGACTAAAGTTAGACCAGGAGTCCTCTGTTATATTGAGACGTGGTATTGAATCAAATGCAGAAGGAATCGCTTCTTTAAATTTAGCTACAGCACTGTCAGTTAGACATCTGGTGTAGAAACTTTTGACTAACGGAGTACACTCCGGTAGTATAAATTCAAAAGTTATGAGGTTGTGGTCTGACAGAAGAGGATTCTGTGGGAAGACGTTAAAATGCTCAATGTCAACGACATATGTAAGAACAAGGTCAAGCGTGTGGCCAAAGCTGTGAGTGGGTTTCTGTACTCTCTGGCAGAAGCCAATCGAGTCCAACAATGAGATGAATGCAGCACCTAGGCAATCATTATCAACATCCACATGGATATTAAAATCTCCTACAATAATAACTTTATCAGTTTTAAGAACCAAACTTGATATAAATTCTGAGAATTCAGATATAAACTCTGAATATGGACCTGGTGGCCGGTACAGAATCACAAATAGAATTGGCTGTAGTGTTTTCCAGGTTGGATGTGAAAGACTAAGAACAAGGCTTTCAAATGAGGTGTAGTGTAATTTAGGTTTAGGATTTATTAATAGGCTCGAGTCAAAGATGGCTGCTACTCCACCTCCTCGACCGGTGCCTCGAGGAATGTGAGTATTAATATGACTTGGAGGAGTCGATTCAATTCGGCAGACATATTCTTCATGGCTCAGCCAGGTTTCAGTTAGACAACATAAATCAATGTGATTATCTGATATTAAATCATTTAGTAACACAGCTTTAGATGACAGAGATCTAATATTTAGGAGACCACATTTAATTGTCCTGTTTTGTTGCACTGCTGAAATAATGGTGTTAACTTGTATAAGGTTATTGTGTACGACTCCTCTTCTGCTTTCTTTTGATAGAATTAATTTAAGTTTAAGTGGCCGTGGGACAGACACAGTCTCTATGGAGCTCTGGGAGGGACTGGGTGAGAGGGGGCGGAGGCCCCGGGGGAGGGATGTGCTATGGGGGACACTGGGTGACAGGGGCGTGGGGCTACTCTGTTTCTGCTTTCTGACATGAACCCTGCGTTGTCACAGATATGGCTGTCCGTTGATCAACTTGGTCATATTTGCAGAAATGAGACGCGCTCCGTCCAACGTGGGATGGATGCCGTCTCTTCTCATCAGATCAGGCTTTCCCCAGAAAGTCTTTCAGTTGTCTACGTAGCCCACATTATTCGCTGGGCACCACCTCGACAGCCAGCGGTTGAAAGACGACATTCGGCTATACAATTTGTCTGTCTGCAAATTTGGGAGAGGGCCAGAGAAAACGACGGTGTCCGACAATGTCTTGGCATAAGCACACACGGATTCCACATTAATTTTAGTGACTTCCGACCGGCGGGCTCGGGCGTCATTACCACCAGCATGTATTACAATCTGACTGTATCTCCGCTTGTCCTTAGCCAGCAGTTTCAAACAAGACTCCACGTCGCCCGCTCTGGCCCCCGGGAGGCACACGACTGTGGTCCACGGCTTCGCTATTTTCACGTTTCCTGACTATCGAGCTCCCGATAACCAGGGTGTGTTTCTCAGCGGGTGTGTCGCTGAGCAGGGAAAACTGGTTGGAAACATGAAGTGGTTGGTGCACAGCGAGCTTCTGTATAGACTTACTACTCCTGCGAACAGTTACCCACCCTTCCGGCTGTTCGGGCACCGCCGGGGAACATCTAGCAGCTGACTGTAGCTCCGCGCAGACTACGGGAGAGGGCGGGCTAACTAGCATAGCTGTCTGAGCTTCGATGGCGCGGAGCCGTGCATCTAACCCACTTAGACCTGCCTCCAACCTAGCAAATAAACTACACTTGTTGCATGTATCGTTATCATTAAGGGAGGCAGAGGGATAACTATACATGAGACACACTGAGCAAGAGGGAGCGGGAGGGAGAGAAGAAGAAGTCATGCTCGCTGCTGAGCTGGCAACCGGAGCTTACCGGAAGAGTGAGATGATGCGTTCAGGAGCAGCTGGGAAAATCAGACAGCACCTGAAAAGCTGGAGCAGACCGGGTGAGTCAGGTCGGGTCTCCTGCAGCACAGGGGCTTCAAAAGGAACCGTTCTGGCTCCATTCCTCTTCACCATCTACACCTCGGACTTCAAGCACAACTCTGACAACGTCAACCTGCAAAGATTCTCTGCCGACTCTGCAATCGTCGGCCTCATCTCTTCCGACGATGACAATAACTAATAATTAAACCAGGAATCTTTGGAAAGGTGCCAGCAGAACCGCCTCCATATCAACTCCAGTAAAACTAAGGAGCTGGTGGTGGACTTCCGCCGTGGGAAACGCTCTCCTCCGGTACCAGTGAGCATCCAGGGACTGGACATTGAGATTGTAAAACCTTATAAGTACCTGGGTGTTCACCTGAACAACAAACTGGACTCAGCTGACCACGCGCATGCACTTTATAAAAAGGGACAGAGCAGACTCTTTCTGCTGAGGAGACTGAGGTCTTTTGGAGTACAGGGAGCACTCCTGAAGACCTTCTTTGACTCTGTGGTGGCATCAGCCATCTTTTATGGAGTGGTCTTCTGGAGCAGCAGCATGGCAGCGGCTGACAGGAAGAGGCTGAACAAGCTGATAAAGAAGGCCAGCAGTGCTGGGGTGTCCTCTGGATACTGTGGATGTGGTGGGGGACGGGAGGATGATGGCAAAGCTATCGTCCCTGATGAACCACACCTCCGACCCCATGCAAAACACTCTAGCAGCTCTGCAAAGCTTCAGCCACCGGCTGATTCATTCCCGGTATCTGAAGGAGAGGTACCACAAGTCCTTCCTTCCCGCTGCTGTCAGGCTGCACACCAAACTGCAGTTGATCAGCACTTTATTTTCCTGGACACTTTAACCTGCTGGAAATTCACTATGGTCACTGCCTTGTGTATATATTTTGTTTCCTCTGTATATTTAGTATTTTAGTATTTGTATTGCGCTTTTATTTATGCTCTAATGTGCACCCGCTGCTGTGATCCTGAAATGTCCCCACTCTGGGACTAATAAAGGAATAACTAATCTAATCTAAACATCAAATTAAATTGGCCTTGCGCCACCTAGTGGCGGGAGGTCCAATGTAACAAAAAAACAATTAAAATGGCTCCAACATACATTATGTCACTCATTCAATGCCACTTCTCTGCTGACATAAGTGTGTGTGTTTTGGCTGTTTGTTAGCAGAAGTCAATCTGATCTAGCTGGTGAGCCGTTAGGTGAGACATGTCCTGAAAGGATTAACACCTGATGGCTAGGCTAACACTACGACTTACTGGAAGAGGTCAGGACAACGAAGTAGGTCATACCTCTGCACGCTCATCTGATTGTTGTTCCTCAATCTCTGAGAGTAACTAGAGTTACTATCAACTTGGTTCTTGACTTACTGTATTATACTCTGTCCAGACCTGCACAGGCCTGTCTGACTCTGTTACCACGATAGCTCAGAAGGTCATTTGCATCACACAAGTGGAAACCCTTTTGAAAGTCTGTAGATATGAATGTGGTTACATAAAATCACTGAGCCACATTCACCCATGATTCTAGTCAGGATGCCACAGTGGGCCTTTAACGGTAATCACATAATTACTCATTAAAAAAGCTACTTCATGAGTTAGCAGTTTTTTATAGATTGAGATCAAGATCTCTCTTTCAATAGAGTCCAGAGGAAATAGGAACATATATATGGCAAAATAAACACATCTAGTCACACATAAGCAAATACAAACAGCATCAGAAACAATCACAGATATCCAAAAGGGTCTAAAAAGATTAACATTATACAGTGGGATGAGACTTTTACGCTTTAAAGTTCAGTCTTTTTATAAGGTGCAGGGTAGGAGGTCTTTCCAAGTTCAGTATTTACTGAGTTAGTCGGTCCAGGCAGACGTATTGTTGAGGTAAAATGTGAAGTTGTGCTGAACATAAGGAGTTGTTAATTCATATTACATTTTTCAGACAAAGTGTGTGGTGTTGGTCAACTCTCAACACAACAGTGCTGAACACAGAAAACACTCAGACACAGAACAAGCCCACTTTTAATAGACCATATGTGTGTGTGTGTGTGTGTCTGTGTGTTCCCTCTCTTCTCCTCGTTCTCTCTTTCTTTTTTTCATCCTTTAATCTCAATGCTTAAGGAAGCGAAGGGGAGAAATCCCTTTACTATGACTGGGCTTTGGGTGTTTGGTAACAGCTTGCTATCTCACATTGTGGTTGGAGACGACAGAGAAGCTAAGTTCCTCCAGATGACTAGAACCTTCTCTTTATATCATATACTCTCTGACAGATGTAGATGTTGTGTCGTCAAATAATTCAATTAAATTCAATTTTTTATAGCCCATTCTCACAAATTACAAATTTGCATCAGAGTGCTTTCCAATCTATACACAGACATCCCTGTCCCAGGACCTCACATCGGATCAGGAAAAACTCCCAAACAACCCTTTCACAGGGAAAATAAGGAAGAAACCTTCAGGAGGGCAACAGAGGAGGAACCTTCTCCCCGGATGGACAGGTGCAATAGATGCCATGTGTAAAGAAGTAATCATTACAGAGTTACAACACTTTCAATGAATATGACAGTGTATGAATAGTTGGTAGTAGGCATGGACCACGATCCAGACCTCAATGATCCATCAGGCAGATACAGGTAGAGAGGAGGAATGGGCAGAGCATCAACAGGGCCATGGCATAGTTGGTAGTTGGCCTATTCCACGATCCAGCCCTCCGTGATGCATCGAGCAGATGGAGGCAGAGAGTAGGAGTGGGCAGAGCATCAACAGGGCCGTGACTGTGTCTGCCTCCCGGACTGAAGGTGGAAGCTGGTTCCATAAAAGAGGAGCTTGATAACTGAAGGCTCTGGCTCCAATCCTACTTTTTAAGACTCTAGGAACCACAAGTAGCCCCACATTTAGTGAGTACAGCTCTCTAGTGGGGCAATATGGTATTACAAGCTCCTTAAGATATGATGGAGCATCACCAATTAAGGGCTGACGGGCCTGTAGTCATTAGTCCCTGTGATCTTGGTTTTTTTGGGGATGGATGGTGGAGTGGGCCTTGAAGCAGGCTGGAACGTGGCATGTCTCCAGGGAGGTAAGAGATGAACACCGTGAGAGACAGACAACAGTGCTTTGTATAGGTGAGGAGAAGAATTTTAAATGTGATTCTTGATTTCACAGGGAGCCAGTGCAGAGCAGCTAATACAGGAGTAATGTGATCTATTTTCTTAGTTTTATTGAGTACATGAGCTGCAGCATTCTGGATCAACTGGAGGGACCTAAGTGATTTATTAGAGCAGCCTGATAATAAGGAGTTGCAGTAATCCAGTCTCAAAGTAGCGAACGCGTGAACCAATTGTTCTGCATCTTTTTGAGACGATGTGCCTGATTTTTGAAATATTACGTTGATTAAGAAATGCAGTCCTTGAGATTTGCTTCACGTGGGAGGTAAAGGAAAAGTCCTGATCAAAGATAACGGCGAGATACTTTACAGTGGTGTTGGATGCCAGGGCAATGCCATCTACAGAACCCACATCACCAGATAATTGATCCCTGATGTGTTTAGGGCCGAGTAAAATAACTTTAGTTTTGTCAGAGTTTAACGTCAAGAAGTTGCAGGTCATCCATGTTTGTATGTCTTTAAGACATGCTTGAATTTTAGTGAGTTAAATAACTGCTCTCTGTATCTGACTGTATAAAGTTGAATAATCATCCCTGGATTTTTCATAGCTCATACGGTTTTGGACATATCATAATTGCATAGTATACAGAGCATGTGTGTATGTGTGTGGAAAAGAGAATAAGAGCAGGTAGAAGCTGCCAGTGGGGAGACGTTAGTCAGAGCTCCGTAAGAAATTAATGAGATATTTTCTGGATAGAAAATTATGTGTTATAATTTATATATAACACTAGTCTGATCAGTTATATAATATTTATACCTTTATCTATTATTGATTATTTTTAAGTTCATGATTCCCACATTTGTGTTTTTAGCATTCAAGTAGTTTGTGGGGAGAAGCACAGAGCTCCTGAAAGGCAAAAGAATAAAGGGATGAATTAGAGAGTGAGAGGTGCATGGCGGTTAAGCCTCTTTGCCATGATTGAAAGACAGTGAGCTCTGACATCTGTTGGTGGATTTGGGCTGAGCTCCTGTGTCACGGCGCTATTAGAGTGGACCCAAAAGCACGACTCAGACAGGAGTAACAAAGAATACTCTCTTTGGTTGGAAACAGGCTGGGTCAAAACCGGGAGATCAGTCGAAGAAGCAAACGAGTCCAAAAAGGGGCGGGGCAGAGAATCAGAGGTCAGGGCAGGCAGGCAGGTCAGGAATATACTCGAATAATGCTGGAGAACTTGGCACGAAAACACAAGACAATCTGGCAGAGGACAAGTGGAAGTGAGGGAGCTAAATAGTGAGGGACTAATGAGGGGATGGGCTGCAGGTGAGAAGGGCGTGAGGACCAGGTGAAGGGAATGAGGGACTAACGAGGGAGTGATCAGAGGCAGGTGAGGGGAGTTGGATTGATGAGATGGTGTGACAGGATGAAAACAATTATTACAAAAAGGAAGGCGTGGAGCTTAACTGTTACAGAATCCCCCCTCAAAGGGACGGCTCCTGATGTCCCAAAACAAAATCTCCACGCCAGGTGGGCAGAGAGGATCTGGGGGAGGACTAATACTCCTCAGACATCTCCCCCCTCTCCTCATCGGCAGGTGAGTTGTCCTCATCAGAAGCTGACTCCTCCCCGATGTCTGATGCTGCAGACGGGAGGGAGGGAACAGGGGCTGGCCTGGTAGCCCTTGTGGGCACAGAGCCCTTGGAGGGCTGGTCAGGGTGGCTGCAGTGAAACTCTCTCATGAGAGGTGGATCTAGGATATGTCAGGCTGGGACCCAGCATCTCGCCTCTGGTCCGTAGCCCTCCCAGTCGACCAAATACTGTAGCCCTCTTCCACGGCGGCGGGAACGAAGCAGATGGCGAACCGTGTAGGTAAGACCTCCCTCGATGAACCGTGGTGGCGGTGGGGGCTGTTCAGCAGGGACCAGCGGACACTCCCGAACTGGCTTTACTCTGGAGACGTGGAACGACGGATGGACCCGCATGGCCCGGGGCAGCTTGAGCCTCACTACTGCCGGGCTGATGACCTTCAGAATCTCGAATGGTCCGATGAACCTGGGTGCCAACTTCTTCGCCTCCACTCGCAAGGGTAAGTCCTTGGTCGATAGCCACACCCTCTGGCCAACCTGGTAGATGGGGGCTTTAGAGCGGCGCCGGTTGGCTGCTGTGGAGTAACGGTCGGCCGAGCTGAGGAGCGCCAGTCTGGCCTTGGCCCAGGTACGGTGGCAGCGGCGGACAAATGCCTGGACTGAGGGGCAGGAAACCTTCTCCAGGACCGAAAACAATAGGGTTGAAATCCATAGGCACACTGAAACGGGGACATACCAGTAGCAGAGCTGGTCAGGGTGTTGTGGGCATATTCGACCCACAGGAGCTGTTGGGACCAGGATGCTGGAGTCTCGGAAACCAAACACCGCAGGGCCGTCTCCATTTCCTGGTTCTTGCGCTCAGTCTGGCCGTTGGACTGCGGGTGGAATCCAGATGACAGACTGACTATGGCCCCAATTAATGTGCAGAACTCCCTCCAGAAAACAGATGTAAACTGAAGACCCCGGTCAGAGACTACGTCTGTGGGAAGACCGTGAAGCCGGAAGACGTGCAGCAGAACCAGCTCAGCAGTCTCCTTGGCCGAGGGGAGCTTGGGCAAGGGCACAAAGTGGGCCATCTTGCTGAACCAATCTACCACTGTTAGGATGGCGGTGTGATTGTTGGACAGTGGGAGACCAGTAACAAAGTCCAGGGAGATGTGAGACCAGGGCCGATGGGGCACAGACAGCGGTTGCAGGAAACCAGCGGGAGCCTGGTGGGAAGGTTTGTGCCGGTTGCAGACAGGACAGACGTTGACGAATTCCCGGGTGTCCTTCTCCAGAGTAGCCCACCAGAACCTCTGCTGCAAGGCATCCCTAGTACGCTGGCTCCCAGGATGGCAAGTGAGCTTGGAGCTATGGGCCCACTGGAGGACCTCCGACCTCAGGGTCTGGGGAACAAACAGACGGTTAGGGGGACAGGAGCTCGGGCTGGGCTGGACCTCCAGGGCAGCCTTGACTCTATCCTCTACCTCCCAGGTGATAGCGGCCACCAAGACTGGGGCAGAAAGGATGTTGTCATCACAAGGGATGGAATCCCCCTTGTCCACAAACTGGCGGGACAGGGCGTCTGGCTTGACGTTATGGGTACCAGGCCTGTAACAGAGTGAAAAGTTAAACCGGGTAAAAAACAGACCATCTGGCTTGCCGAGAGTTGAGCCTCTTGGCGGACTGAATGTACTCGAGATTCTTGTGATCAGTCCAACACAAAAATGGCAGACTGGTCCCCTCAAGCCAGTGGCGCCACTCTTCAAGGGCCAGCTTAACGGCAAGCAGCTCTCGGTTACCAACATCATAGTTCCTCTCAGCAGGAGAGAGCCGCCTAGAGAAGAAGGCGCATGGGTGGAGCTTCTGGTCGCTGGCAGCCTGCTGAGAAAGGATGGCCCCCACTCCCACATCTGAGGCATCCACCTCAACAACAAACTGTCGCTCGGTGTCAGGAACTTGGATAGGAGCGGAGGTAAACCGGGCCTTAAGTCCCTGGAAGGCCCCCTCCGCCGAGGGTGACCACCGGAACTGGACCTTAGATGAGGTGAGGGCTGTGAGTGGGGCAGCTACGGTGCTATAATCGCGGATAAACCTCCGATAGAAGTTGGCGAACCCCAGGAATCGTTGTAGCTGCTTACGCGAGTCAGGGGTGGGCCAGGACGTTACTGCTGCCACCTTGGCAGGGTCCATCTGCACGATCCCCTGTCCCACGATATAACCCAGGAAGGAGACAGAAGAGGCGTGGAATTCACACTTCTCTGCCTTAACGAACAGAGAATTCCTCAGAAGACATTGAAGGACTGCTTGGACATGGTGAATGTGCTCCTCTTGGGACCTCGAGAAAATAAGAATGTCCTCTAGGTAGACGAACAACTGCTTGTTTAACATGTCTCTGAGCACATCATTCACCAGGGCCTGGAAAACGGCTGGGGCATTAGTCAGACCGAAGGGCATAACCAGGTATTCATAATGTCCAGTAGGGGTGTTGAAAGCTGTCTTCCACTCATCCCCCTCTCGGATCCGGACTAAGTGATAGGCGTTACGCAGATCTAGCTTTGTGAAGATGGTAGCCCCACGCAGCAACTCGAAAGCAGAAGAGATGAGTGGGAGTGGGTAGCGGTTCTTTATGATAATGTTATTGAGTCCCCTGTAGTCAATGCAAGGCCTAAGTGACTTGTCTTTCTTCCCTACGAAGAAGAACTCCGCCCCTGCAGGTGAAGAAGAGGGACGGATGAGCCTAGTAGCTAGAGAGGAACTGATGTATGCCTCCATGGCCTCTCTCTCAGGGGCAAATAAGGAATACAGGCGGCCCCTGGGTGGGGTGGTGCCTGGTTGCAGGTTAATGGCGCAGTCGTATGGTCGATGTGGCGGCAGACATGAGGCCTTGACCTTACTGAATACCTCCCTATAGTCATGGTATTCCGTAGGTACTCCTGACAGTTCCAATGCAGAGCTGGGGCAAACTGACTGCTGAGCTCCAGCAGCCTGTTTCAGGCAGATCAGGTCACAAGATGCACTCCAACCCAGGATGGCTCCTGTGGCCCAGTTAATGTGGGGGTTGTGGTGGCGGAGCCAGGGATGCCCCAGGATTAGTGGATGCTTGGGTGA
Organism: Pseudoliparis swirei; assembly: GCF_029220125.1. Taxonomy (NCBI): domain Eukaryota; kingdom Metazoa; phylum Chordata; class Actinopteri; order Perciformes; family Liparidae; genus Pseudoliparis; species Pseudoliparis swirei. The sequence continues at coordinate 19,033,339 of NC_079405.1, forward strand.
CCGCAGGATAAGAAACCGAATGGTCTCATGGTGCTTACCGGACAGGAGCATACGGAGTGGCGTGGTCTGGTGAGTCACTGTCCCCAGTAGGTGGCCATCCAGGGCGTTGACCGGAATAGGGCATGGAAGCGGTAACTGCTTGATCCCCAGCTGATGAACTAGGTCCTCGTCAATGAAGCTGTCGTCAGCACCAGAGTCAATGAATGTAGCGAGAGTTTGTGGCCCGTTTGCGAGCAGCAGTTGGGCGTGGAAGAGGGGCCTTTGGTTGGGAGAGAGTCTTGTGGTTCCGCTCACCAGTACCTCTCCTACTACGGGTGAGCCACGCCCCTTTACTGGACACCGGGATACGAAGTGGCCCACCTGGCCACAGTACAGGCAAAGACCTCCCCGACGATGACGCTCCCGCTCCTCACGGGTAAGACTGGTGCGCCCGACCTTCATGGGTTCGACCTCCCCTGGTTGAGGCCTGGGAGTGATGCTGATAGGTGCTGGAGCAGCTCGCCGTCGAGCGAAAACGCAATGATCTGTATCCCCCCTGCGTTGCTCCTGTCGCCTTGCCTAGATGTGTCTGTCCACTCGGGAAGTCAGTTCTATTAAGCCATCCAAGTTGGCAGACAAATCAAAAGAGATCAGTTCATCCTTGACATAATCCGCTTGTCCAGTCAAGAACACCTCACACTGAGCGGCCTCATTCCAGCTGCTAAGGCGTGCTCTCGTACGGAACTCCAGGGCATAATCTGCCACAGTTCGGTCCCCCTGGCACAGTTCCACCAGTCCCCCACTTGGATCTGGACCCCTGGAGACCTCCCCGAATACCTTGCGAAGCTCCGCCGAAAACAGCAGGAACGAAGTGCAGGCTGGCGTATGTCTCTCCCATTCCGCGGTACCCCACAGTCTCGCTCTACCAGTCAAGTGGTTTATGGTGAAGGCTACCTTAGCCTCCTCCGCGGCAAAGGTGTGGGGCTGCAGGGAGAACAGGATGGAGCAGTTTGTGACGAATGGGTTGCAGCCCTCAGGTTCTCCAGCATAGCGCTCCGGGGTTCCCACTCGAGGCTCGGGTCTTGGCGCAGGTGGCGGTGAGACAGGAGGCAGAAGGCGGAGAAGCAGGAGACGACGGCGAGGCTCCGCGCTGGGTCAGGGCTGTAGATAGTTGTTGTATCTGGTTAATCATCGCCGCCATAGTCTGCCGTGTCTCCTCGGCGAAGCTGACCATCTGCGTCCGCTCTTGCTGGAGGACCTCCTCGATCCTCTCAAACCGGCTTGCTGCAGGCGGGTGTGCTGGGTCCATGATTTGGCCAGGTTGTAATGTCACAGCGCTATTAGAGTGGACCCAAAAGCACGACTCAGACAGGAGTAACAAAGAATACTGTCTTTGGTTGGAAACAGGCTGGGTCAAAACCGGGAGATCAGTCGAAGAAGCAAACAAGTCCAAAAAGGGGCAGGGCAGAGAATCAGAGGTCAGGGCAGGCAGGCAGGCAGGTCAGGAATATACTCGAATAACGCTGGAGAACTTGGCACGAAAACACAAGACAATCTGGCAGAGGACAAGTGGAAGTGAGGGAGCTAAATAGTGAGGGACTAATGAGGGGATGGGCTGCAGGTGAGAAGGGCGTGAGGACCAGGTGAAGGGAATGAGGGACTAACGAGGGAGTGATCAGAGGCAGGTGAGGGGAGTTGGATTGACGAGATGGTGTGACAGGATGAAAACAACTATTACAAAAAGGAAGGCGTGGAGCTAAACTGTTACATCCTGTCTATTTGTGCTTCCTTGTGGAAAAAGGGAAAGTAAAATGAACACGCTGACCCATTTCCCCCTTTTTCCTCCTGATGCTCCTCCCCTCTCTCTTCCTTCTCATGGCTGTTTTTTTGCTTGCAATGTGATGCTCAGGGTCAACAGATATCCAGATCATTTTGTGCGAGTTTGTGTGTGTGTATCTAAATTCTGTGCTTTAGATTATTATTATCAACTCAGTTCAGCTTTCAGACTACAATATAATGTGTTATATGTTATTTATATATATCATATATTTAAAGAAAACACACTACAGTTTATAGTGCAAATATTAAAAGCACATTTGTGTGATGACACTTCAAATTGCAGATCAGACATTTTGCTCCTCATCATTTAATATTCCGCATCTTAATTTGATTTATTTTTATCAACCTAAATGTAGGCATTTTTCTTGCAAAGTACAACTGCAGTCAGTAGGGATACTGGGGTCAACCCACAAACAGAGTTCTGAGTAAATTCTGGAATATCTTACAGAAACCCTCCGTGCAATAGTCCACCTTCCCTTCCCTTCTCTCTGTTACTCTCTCACACACATACCACACTTAGGGCCGCTTGTCCGGACCGGACAACTGTGCTACTATAGTGCATGTAGTGGCCATTTGTCCTTAGAACTCAAATAAAACTATAAATCAAATTGCCACTGACGCACCATGGGTTTCGGAGTTGACGCAGCCAAAAAGAAAGTAATGTTCATTTCGGTATGTTATGGTTCTAATCATTTATTTTGTAAATAATACAAAAACAATCCATCATTTTGTTGGGAGGTATAGCTTGTCTGTTAAGAAAATGTAAGCATTGTGGAAATGTGGTCACTGACTGCATATTGTTTGAAAACGACATGAAACGTGTGAATGGTACGGCCACAAAAGACCGATGCTGTGCTAATTGTGTTTAGAGTTTTGAAAATGTGACCACTGTTTGGACAAACACTTGGTTGCGCTTGAAAAAAACTGTATTTACGAATGTTAACACACAACATCCCACAATGGCAAACACAATATTCCAAACCTTAGATACAGTCTCAAAACCTGTTCTGCAATGATATCAGTTATAAAACAATATATCTCAGCTGATAATAAAAAAAACAATTGATTCCCCATCTCCTGATTGTAGGTCAGAGTTTGGAATGTTTTTGAGAAATATGTTTTAGCAAGTTTTGGATTAGAATTTGAGATGTTGATCACACAGACACCGCCTACATTGACTAACCGAATGTTGTTCAATCATCTATTGCAGCCGTTGCCCCAAAACTTAGTTTATTTGTAAAAAAAAAAAACAGTTTGGATTGAACTTTTTTAAAGAAACAATAGTTCCCCCCCTTTTTATCTGGACTTGTTGCAGTTGTTTTTTTGTTCAGAATGCTCTTGTGTGTTTCTTGGATATTTTGTTCACTGTAAGCAATATTGTAAAACTTGTTCTGTTCCATCATACTGTAAACAGTACCTCCTGTAGTAAACAGTAAAGAGAAAAAAACTGATTTGGTTTTTACTGGAATGCTTTTGAATGTGAACATTACATGTGGACATACAGTTCCCAACCAAGACATTTAGTATAAAAGCAGTGGATTGCATGTTTTGCATTCAACCTGAAAAACTTAAACATAAAAGTCTATGCAGTTTGTGTAATGTCAGCAACAGCCAGTGTTTTGCAACCTAGTGTACTTTGATTGACTGGAAGGAGCTTGTGAAAACAAAAGTTATTCTTTGACAGAATAATTTCATTTTGAGTCAGATTTCCAGTGTTTTGGTAAAGTTAGTGTCTGCAGAAACAGATGTGTTCTATTTTGAAATGAAGAGTTAGTATATATTCAACAAAATGTGCTTTTGACAAGAAAATTATCCATTTGGCCAATTGTGCTTTGTAGGTGTGAGTCTGTGTTAAGAGTTTAGAAAAAGTATCTGAAGAATGGGTAAGCGCTTGTTAGCGATTCAAAAAAACTGTAAACAACAATCATAATGTGTTAAACTAAACTACAACTATCATAAGAAACAACTCTAACATATCAAAATATAACCTAAATAAGCAATATTACTTTCCAATAAAACCTAAATACAAATGTCAAATTAAATAGCTCCAACAGTGCATAAAGTTGGAGGTTTGTAGGTCAGGGTGGTTGCGTGTTGGTTGAATAACGCATTATTTTGTGAGTCGGGCACATCAGCCTGTGCATTCTATATCCCAGATTGAAGGCAAGAAGAATAAATACTCATAACACACCCACATCAGGATCGGATTGGTGGTGTAGACCAGTGACGACAGGAGTAACGAGAACTTTATTGACTATTATCACCAATTTAGCACTGTGAAATTAAAGACCAGCATGTGTCTCATACAAGGCATACAATAGCTTGTACAATGACTGGGATAGTAATACATTGTGGCAGCGGGGGGTGTTTAGGCTCGGCTGCAGAGTGGGTGGAGCGGGGGTGTGGTTCAGGGAACGGTGTCTGATTGTCATCAGCTGGACTGATTGGTAATGAGATTGGTAATCAGTCCAGCTGATGACAATCTGTGTTGGTGTATCTGAGTCTCTCTCCATAAAGGAGCAGGACAGACGGAAGATCGGGAGCGTGGAGAGCAGAGACACAGGCTGTGTCTACTACCGGACACTTTACGAAGTACACTGCAATACAGTGCACTGACATCTGTAGTGCACTCCGTCGCTGATAAGTGCTGTATAATAACATTCAATTTTCAATTTTGTATCAAATGGAACACTTACGTTAACCACTTGGCGGAAGTGACGGACGCAAATCTGTTCACAGCACCTGCGAAATTAAGCCGGGAGTGACGTAGGCAAATCTGCTTGCGATACCCGCGAAACTTAAACTGACAAAATGAATGCACTTCTTGCCCTCTTTTTGTCCCTTGTTTACCCCTTTCTCCACCCCATGTGGAAACTGCGATACCTCCACAATCGCAGCAGGAGCCTCCGTGGTCTACCGCTTGTGCTACCGTAGCCATCTCGTCCGCCATTGTTTTAGAAATAAAATGAAAAGCTGGCGAAAGGGCTCCTCCTCTTCCGCTACGTAGCCAAGATGGTGCCCGTTTAGGGCCAGTAGTGTCCATCGTTTTACACTGAATTTTTTGCCCGTTTGCAGTGGGTACTTTCAGTGCACTGAATTCTGCTGGTTTTGTCAGTTTGGCACCCTAAGCACTGAAAGTCAGTGCTCGAAGTGCTCAAGTGTCCGGTAGTAGACACAGCCACAGTCTGCGGTCGGAATAAACTTTGTTACCGAATATCCCTCTGGCTGCTTATTCCTGATTGGTGCTTAGGGGGGGGAACCTACTAGTGACGGCTACACACTTGTCACATACATGTCTTATGGTTAGAGACGCTCTCATAAGTGTCGTCCAATGTCCATGTTACAAGATGCAATGCAAATATACTGCAAGTTTGGAGTGATTAATCCCAATAGTGGTCAAGTTATGAGCATTGAAAAATAAGACATGCCCCTAAGAGGTTCAGTGGTCCATATAATCTGAACACAATGAGATATTAAAAAACATTTGATACATAGTAGGTGATAAAGCTTCAAATTTCAAGTCAATCGGACATTCATTTTCTATAAAGAACGTCTGGAGTGCTTAAAAGCTCCAGTGAAGTGCAAAGCCATCTGTCAAAACTGAGGAGTGTTAAGAATCAATATCAATAAATCAAATGGTTCTCCAGTGGAATATACTTTTCTCACACAGCTAAGAATTCATTTTAAATAGTCTATTGTCTCTCTTTAATAATGAAACGTCCCTCTATGATCAGTGGGCGGTGGATTTTATGGATGTGCTTAGATTTTCAGATAGAGTAAGATGACACTGTTTTCACACCTTTGTATTTGCTTTTTTGAAGCCATAAGGACATTTTTGATCAGACCACCTCTTATTGCAGGTGCACAGAAAACTTATTCTGTGCTGCTCTGCGCTAGAAGTGTGCTTGTCAGCCACGATACATGTGTTTGCACCTTAAAAATATAGCTAAACATAAGCTCAGCTTTACGAAATATAATATTATGTTAATCACAACATTAACCTCTGCATGGGTGTTGTGTGTGTGTTTTGTAGGAGTTTGCAACCCTGACGAAGGAACTGAACATATGCCGGGAGCAGCTGCTCGAGAAAGAGGAGGAAATATCGGAGCTGAAAGCTGAAAGAAACAACACCAGGGTATGTGTGTGGTGATGCTTATGAAAACAAACAATGTTTCTAAGATTTAAATTAGTATTCTCTTTGGTCATGCATGCATTTGTATGTGTGTGTGTGTGTGTGTGTACGTGTACGTTGGTGTGTGGGTGTGCTGTAGCTGCTGTTGGAACACCTGGAGTGTCTGGTGTCTCGTCACGAACGCAGTCTGAGGATGACAGTGGTGAAGAGACAGGCACCCCCACCATCTGGAGTCTCCAGCGAGGTGGAGGTCCTCAAAGCCCTGAAGTCGCTGTTTGAACACCACAAGGCTCTGGATGAAAAGGTGGACACACACATACACACGCGAACAATAATAGAATTATACATTGAAACAATTGCCTCATTTGGTGCCTTCAGTACATGGTCTTGTCATTTTCACTCCGAGTGTTTTCAACAGAATTGCTATCCTACTCAAATCTTCTTCTTTTTTTCTTAATAAAACCTCAGCACTTCCTGAGTTTCAAATTTAAAGTTCGGCATTGACAGAAAATGGGAGCAGAGGAGAAATCTGTATATATAGTGTATATATATATATATAAAATGTGAAATGAAAAATTACAAAATTGCTGTTTGGTTTTTGTTTCAGTTGAGGTAAATAAAGGCCCCAAGGCACTATTTGAAAACATCTATGAACCAATATTAGCATAGTCAATTAAGACATGAATTCTGAGACCTTCTATATATACAGATTTAAATAATATCCAAGATTGTGCTTCAACAGCGTCTTCATGTTTATGGACTTGATGTTTCAAGTTTCAAGTTTCAAGTTTTTATTGTCACATCCCCTTTTATACAAGTATAATCGGTTTGTGAAATTCTTATGTGCAAAACACCCGACAGCAGTAGCAGACTAAAAAAAGAATAAGAATGAGAATAAACTATACAATGATGTGTGTCTTGATGTGTGTTTTGTGTGTTTTGTCAGGTACGTGAGAGGCTTCGTGTGGCTCTTGAGAGGGTGGCCACCCTGGAGGTACAGCAAGCAGTTAACACACAAGAGGTGAGTGAATGCTTGTAAACGTGACTGTGTGTGTGTGACTGTGTTTACGTGTTCCCTATCTGTGGTTAGGTAAGGGAACATCTGTTCAGTCCCTTGCAGCATCTGTTAAAGCCTCCAGTCTGATATTTACTTCAAGTGTCACGCTGGGTGAGAGGCTCCGTCTTCTCAGCCCTCTGTGCACACATACGCACATGTACATTGCACAAACTCACTTCTGCATTTTTCTCTTTAAATATCATAGACTTAATTCTGAAGATAAAATGATGTTAAATATTTACAGCAGGCTCAGTTAAAGCAGAATCCCAGTGGGTTCTGTAAGATGTGAAGTCAAAGCTTGTTAATTAAGTTGCACTTATCGGACTTTTTATTTTAAAGAGGAGCAGAACCACACTGAAGTGATCCCTCCCTCATCTAATTACCTTCGCATTCGAGAATGCGGAAGGTTATGTTTTGATCGCTGTGTATTTATTTATTTGTATGTGTGTTATTCGCATAACTCAAAAAGTATTAAACCAAATCGCATGAAATTTGGTGGGATGATTGGTTATTATCCGTGAGACCATTTGATTAGATTGTGGGATCGATCGGGTCAGGGTCAAGGTCATGAAAAGGTACCAAAAAAGTGGCTGCGGCGAAGGTATGCGCTTTACCGAGTGCCCGTTCTAGTTCATATTTGTAGTAATGTAAAATATGGTAGGGCATGGAAGCCAGGCTTCCCTTTGGTCCCTTTGTTCTTGGATTCACTGAGGGAACAGAAAAGATAAATTAGCTTATTGTTTTTTTTTTCTTACTGTTTAATCTACATTGCAGTTGAACATGGTGAGACAAGGGAAGGATGGTGACTCAGTGGAGCAAACAGATGGATCCAAACCTACATGGAAGGTCTTCCTGGCTGCGTGATTGTTTTTCTGCTCTGTGCTTTATAGTCGCCGATAGTATTTGTCCGTCTGGCTGTCAGTCACTTGTCTTCTTTCTATCTTTCTCATCACATTAACATATCTGGTCACGCACACACATGCACACTTGCACACAAGGTGGGGCTAAATGTAGCATGAATCTTCCTTTATCTTTCTTGTTTATTCTGACAATATTCAATCTCTTGCTCTTTATTCAAGCCCCTTCCTCCATGGTTTGAGGCCAGCCCTGATTACACATTATGTAACTGTGTTTTATTCCATCCACAAGAATTATCAAACCTCCCGAAACAAAAGAGCCTGTAGGTATCTGGATGGAAATTGTCTTCCTCTGTACAGGCTGGCAGCGTTGGGGGAGCAGCACATAACCCTACTTTTTCTTTGACTTCAGCAAAACAAAAAAGGAAAAATTAAATGTCAATATACAGTTGTTTGATGAAAAGAAAAATCTAACTTCATAACATCAATAACTTACCTTAAGAGGGCAAGGAGACGGCTATATCAGAGAATAGCCTCAGAGTGTGAGGGAGAAAAGACAATGAAGAGCATTGGCTATAGAACAAATGTTAGGAGAAGTGTGAACTCTGTCAGGACATTTACCCACAACAGACGCTGCCCTGCTGACATTTACGGAATGCTGCAATAAGAGGATATTGTAATTCAAAATGCCATAAAATTATCATGATCACATGTACTTTTTCAGCAAGATAATCATTGTAGGGCCACGTCGTACCTGATTTGCATGGTCACAAGGTCTGTGCAGTGCTATTTCCAAAATCTCTGGGAGTGAATCTAATACGTTTATATAGCTAAACTGGAATCATGTACAATTGCACATTTCACCAGCATCAGACCTTTTAGCCCCCACACCCCTCCCTTTCTGTGTATGTTTCTATAAGGTACTCATGGACAAACAGAATTGGAACCAGAGTGGAGGGGATTCGACTAACTTTCACTGACCACTGTGTTGCCTTTCGGGATATGCATCCCCGAAGGCTCGTTTAATTAAGGCCATGGCATTAACTGCACTTTGAGCTGTGAAGAGAAACATTAAAACAACAACATGGCAGCCTATGCATAACACCCAACACTTGAATATCTAGGTCATACAACTTTATCAGTTCTGCAACAACTATATATACCCTCTGCCCATAGTGTGTCTCAGTCCTAAAATACATTTCATGGGAGAATGTGCATATATTGCCATTAATGTTATGTGTCCAACTTACAGAGACTGCCCAACGGATCCATAGATGCCCACGAAGATGGCAGCCGGGTGTCCGAGCTTCAGGAGCTGCTGGATCGGACCAATAAGGAGCTGGCCCAGAGCCGTGAGCACTCTGCCAGTCTCAACGGCCGCATGGCCGACCTCGAGGCAGAGCTTGCAAATGCACGCCGAGAACTGAGCCGCAGCGAGGAACTGTCAATCAAACAACAGCGGGAACAAAGAGAGGTAAGAGCAAAGAAAACATGTGTTTTGTTTTGTGATGAGCACTGAGAATCTTTTTAGGTTCTGGTCTTTTTAAACACGGTGCAATATAATTACATAACTTTTTTTAAATTCACATTTGTTACTCGTCCTATCCTATTGAGATTCCTCATTCACAGAGAAATTATGTACAAGGAAAATGATACCATATGGCTGAACACCCACTATTTTCTGTTTTGTTGTGTGCATTTCACTCACCAACTATAGCAACTACCAGCGAGATACTACATTCTTTTTTAAAGCAAAACATTTGAAAAGGGGTTTCATTAAGCTGTCTAAATTGAGTTTATGCTGGATAAAAGCATAACAAGCTAAACAACTATGTCACTACTTACCAGTATTATCAGTTGGCACAGACTATATACAGGTGTGAAGTGCAGAAACCACACAGTCCTCTAACCAAGGTAATTGTTGGTATTGATTGCTTCTAGCCACTTAGCTTAAGTATTTTTGTCAGTGGTCATGCTAGATGTTTATAGACACTATTGTCACAAAATACAAAAATCTTGCCAATCTTTGGAAAAACATTTTGCTCTATTAACTTTGACTGACATACATTTGTGTCATTTATTTTAATTGTAAAACAGTAAACTACATACAAGTCTTGTTTGCTCACTTAAAAATGCAATATGCTATGAAGATTTATATTGATAATGTTTCTAAAATGTGAGAATTTGGCCATACATGAGATAAAGTACACTGGTTATTGCTTTTGGCCTCACCATGCACATTGCTGAAGACTTGTTTCTAGTGTTTCCTGTTGTTGTTGTTGTGTATCTACATCAACAGAGGGAGGATATGGAGGAGAGGATAACAACGCTAGAGAAACGCTACCTGGCTGCTCAGCGGGAGACCACACACATCCATGACCTCAACGACAAATTGGAGAATGAACTGGCCACAAAGGACTCGCTGCACCGACAAGTAATACAACAACACTAGCCATAGAGGGTTTCTGACTGGTATTTAAGCCCAGTGTATATAAAATAAAAAATAAACTTATCTATCACATATCAGTTAATTTAGCCTGACATAAGGACTAAATCAATATTTATAAATGTGCTGTGTAATTATACTGCTATGTTCTTGGATCCTACAATCCTAATGTGTTTGTTAAGTGACACTAACAATGGCACATTAATCTTGATGCAGGGGTGAGTTATGGATGCAGGCTAATAAGCTCTCTCTTGCAACATTTTAATATTTCATGCCTCTACAATGTCATCTTGAAGAAAAGAAAATTCTGTAACTATTGCCACTTTATTGTAAAGTGTGACAATGTATGTACTGTTTTAAAGAATGTTATAGTTAGTGTGTAAGCGTTGTGGCAACCCAGGGGACTTGGAGGTGAGATTCTGAATAAAATCAGGAGCGCAAAATAAAGTGTCTTTTAATAAAACGTATAGGAAAAGGGGGGAATGGGCATCTAACGGCAACAAACGATTCTTCCCGGTTGGGGTCTTTGGTCTCACACCTGGTGTGAGACGGTTCCGATCTCCTGTATGGGCAAGCAGAGGAGAGAGGGTCCAGTTACCTCCGGTCTGTTGTGGCTCCTCTCCTAAGGTTCCACCGCTCCTTCTTCTCTCCTGTTCCTGGCTGCTCTCCCCTGATGCCTTCCAGTGGAGGGTAGATATACTCTGTGTCTCTCATCAGCTGATGGGCTGCAGGTGTGACCACTCCCATGTGCCAATTGGCTGTAGCACCTGCACTGGGAAGTACGCCCCGTGGATCACTTCCCCCAACTTGAGCTTTGGGATCCGCCTCCTGTGCCCTGTCTGCTCTGCTTTTCCCCCTGGTCTGCCACAGCGTGCAATAGGAACATTGTCAACCTTCATGTGTAGTTCAGGGTCAATCTCAGTCCAGCGCCACATGGGGAATACCAGAAACATCCTCCATTTGTGAGCATTTGTGCTGGCTGCACTGCTCACCTCCCTTGTAATCGCCCTCAATGTCCCTCTTATTTCTTTGCACTGTGTGTGTGTGTGTGTGTGTGTGTGTGTGTGTGTGTGTGTGTGTGTGTGTGTGTGTGTGTGTGTGTGTGTGTGTGTGTGTGTGTGTGTGTGTGTCAGAGCGAGGAGAAGGTGCGCCAGCTGCAGGAGATGCTGGAGATGGCAGAGCAGAGGCTGGCTCAGACCATAAGGAAGGCTGAGACACTTCCAGAGGTAGAAGCTGAACTGGCACAGAGAGTAGCGGCACTTTCCAAGGTAACCCCAAGCAGATAGATATTGAACAGAGGAGGTTGTACTTACATGTAATTGTCTCCCCCTGCAGGCTGAAGAGCGCCATGGCAATGTAGAGGAGCGGCTCAGACAGCTGGAGTCACAACTGGAGGAAAAGAACCAAGAGCTAGGAAGGGTGTGTGAGCATATGTGTGTTAGTGTGTGTGCACCAGTTTTTTTTCTGATCTCTCACTTTGTGTGTGTGTGTGTGTGTGCGTGTGTGTGTGTGCGTGTGTGCTGATGCTTCACATTAGTTGGACGCCTTGACTCATGACTGTGCTCCCTCATGCATAAACATACAAACACAAACACACAGAGGAGGCACATATGAGGAGCCCTCCATTTTCCCGATGCAGTTTTGCATGAATTTGGAACAAATCCACATATCTTGCTGCAAAACAATTCTGATTGGCTGCTATATTTAGACTCTGAATAATTCAAGCAATGATAAATCCTCTCTCTCGCTCTCTCTCTCTCTCTCTCTCTCTCTCAGCTTTCTCTTTCTCTCTCTCTCTCTCTCTCTCATGACTATATTTAGGTTAAAGAGCTCTCTGAGGATGCACATTTGTGTTCTTGTGTGTCTGTGTTAATTCACTTGCATGAAATTACCGAAAAATACATATTTCAGCACAGCACTTCCCATTTAAGAGAAGGCGTTGAACCCTTTTTCATCGTCATGTAAATGTCTATAATTAAATCACTCTGGCTGCGAGATCCGTTGTTGGCCAAGAAAACCTATATCTGGCAGGTGGTGATCTTGGGCTCAATACACACGTCATCCTTTAGTCCAAACAGAGATGCTCTTGATTAGGAGCATAAATAAACCCAAATGGTGTCTGGGTCAAAAGAGAACATTTTATGATGTCATTCCCACTCATCTGGTTCTCTCTATCTCTGCTCATCAGGCACGTCAGAGAGAAAAAATGAATGAAGAGCACAACAAGCGTTTGTCAGACACTGTGGATCGTCTGCTCACTGAGTCCAATGAAAGACTGCAGCTCCATTTAAAGGAACGCATGGCTGCCCTGGAGGACAAGGCAAGGCCTGTGCACATGGATTCATTTGAGCAGCAGCTCGTACTGCTGTTATTATTGCCTTACAGATAAACATAATTAACTATAGCACAGGTTATACTTGGACACACAGATTTATTTTGTCATTGTTTCGTGATTTCTTTTGTCCAGAACTCCCTCATTCAGGACCTCGAGAATTGCCAGAAACAGCTTGAAGAATTCCACCACACCAGGGTCAGTGAGACTCAAATCAATCACCTAATCACTGAAAACCTTCAAACCAGCAGAGCACTGTGATTGTGATTGGATTTTACTGACACTGTGCTGTCGGTAACATCCAATCACAACATGCATCATTGGTGACGAAAGCAGTGTTGCTACTTTTACTTAATTAAGCAATCTGAATAATGCCTTTTTCTCCCACAGGAACGGTTGATTGGAGAGATTGAGAAGTTGAGAAATGAGATTGACCATTTGAAACGTCGCAGTGGGGCATTTGGAGATGGAACTCACCCTCGGTACACACAGACATACAGTACACCTCCTCCCTCTAGACATGCTCTCTCATATACTAACATAGTGCTATATGCATTATTGATGGAAAACTATGACATGTGTCTCTCAGGTCACACCTGGACAGCTCCAGTGACCTTCGCTTCTCTGTGGTGGAGGGCCAAGATGGCCACTACAGCACAGCTGTGATTAGGCGGCCACATAAGGGCAGAATGGCAGCGCTACGGGATGACCCAAACAAGGTGTTAATGATGACTTTATCAGGGCAAAACAACCCCAGTTCCTCACACACACAAACATTAAGCAGGATGGCCAACTTACAGATCACAAAATCATGTGTCAACTGTTCTTCTAACCACATACAGCTCTTGATCAGTGCTTTTATCCAAGTTGATGTCTGCTTTGCTAACAAGTGTCAGTGCTTGGCTGCCTAACTTTTCATTCTCTACTAACCTCTCTGTCTCTCTTTCACCTGCTGCCATGGACTTGCTGTCTGATGTAAGTTACCTGTTCATTGTCATATTGTATTTGTGTATATGTAATCAGAATGAATCCATATAGCACATTCTTCAGGTACATTTCTTCATGATCAATGTATGTTATATTTAACTTGTTTACTCCTTTAACAAGTGTTAAAGCTTGTGTATTTTGTTGTGTCCAGGTGTTCGCTGTGTTTGAACAGGACTACCCATCTCTGCGTGGAAGCGTCAGCCACCTCCTCGGCAGCGACATCGAGGCAGAGTCAGACCTGGACGATGACGTTAGCTCGACCCTGCTTTCCCCCAGCGGCCAATCTGACGCTCAGACTCTTGCTCTAATGCTGCAGGAGCAGCTCGATGCTATAAATGAAGAGATAAGGTGACAAAGCACAAGCACATTAGATTACAACACATGACAGTTTCATGATCCCCATGGGGAAAGTGGGTACGTGCAGCAGTCCACGGGTGGAGATAAAGAGAGAACAAAGTGTTCAATATAAGAGAATTTCAATTCAATTCTGTTTATTTGTATAGCCCAATTTACAAATTACAAATTTGTCTCGGAGTGCTTTACAATCTGTACATATAGACATCCCTGTCCCAAAACCTCACATCGGATCAGGAAAAACTCCCAAATAACCCTTCATGGGGAAAAAAGGGAAGAAACCTTCAGGAGAGCAACAGAGGAGGATCCCTCTCCAGGATGGACAGGTGCAATATATGTAATGTGTACAGAAGGACAGATTTAGAGTTAAAATACATTCAATGAATATGACAGAGTGTATGAATAGTTCATAGTAGGCATATTCCACGATGGAGACCTCCACGATCCATCTGGCAGATGGAGGTAGAGAGAAGGAGTGGGCGGAGTCTCAACAGGGCAGTGGCGTAGTTTGTAGCAGGCATTCGACGATCCAGACCTCGATGATCCATCAGGCAGATAGGATCTATGCCATCTCATAGGGTCCGATGACGTCAAAAGACTTGACTTGAAAAGGACTCCGGGGAGAAAGCAGAGTTAGTAATGTGTGATTGAGAGATGAAAATTCATCCATAAGGAGGGAGAAAAGAGGAGATAGGTGCTCAGTGTATCCTAAAACGTCCCCCAGCAGCCTATAAACCTATAGCAGCATCTTTAGGGGCTGGACCATGTGAACCTGATTCAGCCCTAACTATAAGCTCTGGCAAAGAGGAAAGTCTTAAGTCTACTCTTAAATGAGGTGACTGTGTCTGCCTCCCGGACTGAAGGTGGAAGCTGGTTCCATAAAAGAGGAGCTTGATAACTAAAGGCTCTGGCTCCCATCCTACTTTTTAAGACTCTAGGAACTACAAGTAACCCCGCATTTAGTGAGCGCAGCTTTCTAGTGGGGCAATATGGTACTACAAGCTCCTTAAGATATGATGGTGCATCACCAATCAAGGCTTTGTAGGTTAAGAGAAGAATGATTCTTCATTTTACGGGGAGCCAGTGCAAAGCAGCTAGTGCAGGAGTGATGTGATCTCTTTTCTTAGTTTTAGTGAGAACACAAGCTGCAGCATTCTGGATCAACTGGAGGGACCTAAGAGACTTATTAGAGCAGCCTGATAATAAGGAGTTGCAGTAATCCAGTCTTGAAGTAACGAACACGTGAACCAATTTTTCTGCATTTTTTGAGACAAGATGTGCCTGATTTTTGAAATATTACATAGATGAAAGAATGCCATCCTTGAGATTTGCTTTACATGGGAGTTAAAGGACAAGTCCCAATCAAAGATAACGGTGAGATACTTTACAGTGGTGTTGGATGCTAGGGCAATGCCATCTATAGAAACAACATCACCAGATTATTGATCTCTGAGGTGCTCAGGGTCGAGTAAAATTACTTCGGTTTTGTCTGAGTTTAACGTCAAGAAGTTGCAGATCATCCATGTTTGTATGTCTTTAAGACATGCTTGCATTTTAGTGAGTTAAATAACTGCTCTCTGTATCTGACTGTATAAAGTTGAATAAACATCCCTGGATTTTTATAACATGCTTGAATTTTACTGAGTTGGTTGGTCTCCTCTGGTTTGATCGATAGATATATCAAAGAACAAATAATTACAAGAAAATTGTCATTTTGAAGACACAACAGCAACATCTTGTTAATGCAATGCATGAAGGCCTGTGACCAGGCAAAATGTAACACATCTTATAGTGGCATTAAATAGAAAGATGGTGACTCTTTCTTCTTCCGTTCTGTTTCCCGCTTGAAGAGGACACTGTTTATTGCAGTTTCCAGTAAACAAGGTCAGAATACGCTTCTGGGGGGATGCAAAATAGATCCAGAGTATCTTGAAGAAATACATTTAAAAAAATGTCTGTGCTACAATTTATATATTTTTAAGGCATTTATTGCCAAGATAATTTGTAAGTAGTAAATAGATAATTACTTACCAGATTAATTGAATAAGAACTAAAATACATCAAATTAGTAGAACAAATGAGTTTCAAACTAATTGATTTTATTGTGATAATTTTTAACTCCATATATGTATTCATAATTTGTTATGTTATTTGTTGTTAATCATTGATTGATTGATTGATTCTATGCTCCACAAAGCCTATATGTATGTGTGCATGTGTTTATGCAGGATGATCCAGGTGGAGAGAGAGTCAGCAGACCTCCGCTCTGACGAGATTGAGTCTCGTGTGAACAGCGGCAGCATGGACGGACTCAACGTGACGCTTCGACCCCGGGCACTGCCCACTTCCGCCACTGCTCAGTCCCTGGCATCATCCTCTTCCCCCCCCACCAGTGGCCACTCCACACCTAAACACCACTCACGCAACGCCAGCCACCATCTAGGCATCATGACTCTGGTCAGAGAGCACAAACGCTCCATATTTTGTTCAGCCGTACGCTCATTGTGAAAAGCTGTAACTGTTTGTTGTCTTGTTTGATAGCCAAGCGACTTGAGGAAACACCGCAGGAAAGTAGCAGTAAGTTTGCTAACACAACTACATCTGTTCTGTTTTATTTTTTCCCGACTGATTTTTGTGACTGAGCCGAGTTACTTTTGTGACTCTTATAGTCTCCAGTGGAAGTGGACAAAGCTACTATCAAGTGTGAAACATCGCCTCCCTCGTCTCCCCGCAGTCTACGGCTAGAAACCAATTTTGCACAGTTTACAGGCAGTCTAGAGGATGGCCGAGGGTAAACACACACACACAAACACACACAGAGGTTAAATCAGCATCAGTTCAGACCTTTGTCAGATTGTTTAACGGTTCTAAAGATTGTAGCAGCAGGATTTAGATCAGAATAATTCTCTATGCTTTACACACACAAACATGTTTTTTACCTTGCTTTTTAATAGTACAATAATGAGATAATGGGTTTAAAGATTTTAATTGAAAATCATTTGCTGTTTGCAGCAAGCAGAAAAAAGGCATCAAGTCATCTATTGGCCGATTGTTTGGGAAGAAGGAGAAGGGTCGATTGGAGCAGACTGTATGCAGAGATGGACAGCCTCTACCGGCCTTAACAGGTACCTGCAGACTAAATACCGGTTGATGCGGACAGTGTGAAATTGTGTGTGATTTATAGAGATTAAAAAAAACACTGTGTTGCTTTTTACAGACTTTGAGATGGGCATTGGTGACACTATGACTCTAGGAAAACTGGGTACACAGGCTGAGAGGGACCGCAGGATGAAGAAAAAGTACAAGCATAATTTCTGTGTCTGAATTTGTGTGTTTATTTCTCTCATTCTTGTTATTTCATTTTGTTAACAAAGCCTTCTCTCTGATAATACTCACTTCTCATTGTCTTTTTCTGTCCACTCTTAATTTTCTTGTTAGACACGAGCTTTTGGAAGACGCTAGGAAAAGAGGCCTGCCATTTGCCAATTGGGACGGCCCAACTGTTGTCTCGTGGCTAGAGGTACTCCCCTAGTTTACTTATGTAACAAACAACCATTAATTAATTTCAGAAAACCTCCCTCTATCTATCTTGAATATCTTGATAACTCTCACCAGCTGTGGGTGGGTATGCCAGCGTGGTACGTGGCAGCCTGTCGTGCCAACGTGAAAAGCGGAGCCATCATGTCAGCACTGTCTGACACAGAGATTCAGAGGGAGATTGGCATCAGCAACCCTTTGCACCGGCTCAAACTCCGCTTGGCCATCCAGGAGATGGTGTCCCTCACCAGCCCATCTGCACCACTTACCTCCAGAACGGTAAAATAACACAACAAACAACAACATAAACACTCAAAACCTCCTTCACTTGACCTTCACTATGCACCCTAGGTTGATGAATCCTCACTCTTTCATTTGTTTTGTTCTCTCTCTTGTTTGGACCACAGTACTGGATTGACTTTATCTTTTCCACTTTTTTTGCATGGGGCTCTGTGGGAAAATGACACACAAATAGTGCCACATATACAAGCTACCTGCCTGAAATACACCACCTCCCTGGACATCACATAACACAATGTTTGTGTCTGTGTGCCTGTGTAATGGGGGTCGTGTGTGTGAACAAATGCACAAGTGCATTTGTGGGTGTGTTTGGGTGGGTGTTTGCGTGCTTTTGTATGCATGCATGTGTGTGTTTTCGTCCTCTGCCCAGTCCTCCGGAAATGTGTGGGTGACTCACGAAGAGATGGAGAACCTGGCTTCCTCCACCAAAGCGGTCAGTACCATCTGGGTACTCCCCTCCCCCATCCACCACTTACACTGTCCCCACCTTGTCACACATATGTCCCTCGGAATACCCCTTCAAATACATCACACACTAACGCATTGTTGCGCTCGTGCTGGTATGTGTGTGTAAGATTTAACTGTTATAACCTGTAAAAGTTTGGTCAACGATATAAGTGTTGGGGATATGAAAAAAAATTATATGAGAGCTTTGTGCGTGCGTGCGTGCGTGTTTCTGAATATGCTATATGTGTAGTTGTTCCCTATCTCTCTGACCTTGTATATATTGTCTCTGTCATGCTGCCACTCAGGAGAATGAGGAGGGCAGCTGGGCACAGGTGAGGCTGCTTACATCTTTGTCTGTGATTTGTGACTCTGTGTCTTGATCTGTGTTTTTTTTTATTAGACTTAATTTGGACCAAAATTGAGAAAGAACTGAACATTCTGATTTTTGTTGTTGATTATTTGCTTCTATTTTATGATGTTGTGGTTCTGTATTGCTGTTTTACTATTTGGGGTCAAATTAGGGTAATGCTTTAAGAATTAAAGGTAGTTACAACCTGTTTCATCAGAGAGATTTTAATCTATTTTTGATAGAATAATATAGTATTATTTAATCAGTTCATGTGCATGGTCAAATTGTTTTATTTTGAATAAACAAACTAATTAAGTAAACATCTTTCTGCACACACTGAATCCGAGCCCATGCTTTTCTCTAACGTGTTTACTAATACATGTGTTTGAATAATAGAGGGAAGACAATTCATCGTCAATAACATGCTGTACATTGTACACAGCAATTGGGAAAGTGAACACAGAGGCAGAGTAAAGGAGACATAGTATATTTGGAACCAAAACATGTTTCCTTGTCTTAGCATGGAACACACAGGCGTACGTATTAAAAAGTAAGGGTGGCCCAATAAGTAATGACTTATAAATAATTGGGCCATGGACCTGGAATGTAATTGGCAACACTTTTGCAGTAGATCTGAACACTTGTGTTTATATATGCCACCAATTTGAGAATCATTTTTATAATAATTTTCATTTGGTTTTACAAAATGGCTGTTTTTCCATATACACATACAGTATATCATTTTGAAACAAATAGCAGTTCCTCTCTCTTTTTCTGTTGCATAAATTAGTAACATTATGTACTCTCTATTTAGACGCTGGCGTATGGTGATATGAATCATGAGTGGATAGGTAACGAGTGGCTTCCCAGCCTCGGCCTGCCTCAGTATCGCTCATACTTCATGGAGTGTCTGGTGGACGCACGCATGCTGGACCACCTGACCAAGAAGGACCTGAGGAGCCACCTCAAGATGGTGGACAGCTTCCATAGGTCTGTAGCTATTAGCTATCATATTTCAGATAACTGGACTCACAGCAGTGGAGATGAGAAGCCTCATGATGTTCTTTTCTATGTTTGTGTGCGTGCGTGTGTAACAGGGCTAGTCTGCAGTATGGGATTATGTGCTTGAAGAAACTCAATTATGACAGGAAAGACCTGGAGCGCCGGAGAGAGGACAGCCAACACGAAATGAAAGGTACACTTTGCACACACCCTGATGCACACAGTGACAAACGCACACACACACACACACACACACGCATACATACACAGTCTCCTTAGGTCAGAGTACCACCTTGTGGTTTTGCCTGATATTGTCAATTTGGCCTAGGCGTTGAAACAGCAGCCCCTTGGACTGTCAGAACGCCAGCTGAACAGGCCTACAATCTTATGATACAAGGCTCCACATACCAAGAGTAGTCCCAAAGACACACACATACACAGACACACACACACTTCGATCTTGCCAGCTCTCCCGCCCCTTTGACCTTGAGTTCTGCACATGAACTTGACTCAGCTGTCATGGGAAATCAGAGTCCTGCCCTGTTTACACACACATGCACACACACCGCCTGTTCCAACTTTGAAAGCTGTTTGGCAGCTGTTTAGAATGAACAAAGGGAGTGTGCCAGCGAGTTGACCTCATGAACATTATCTCTTTACCTCTCTCTCGCTTCCTAGCTCTTTACGCTTAATCAAGTTGCTCTTATTTCCTGGTAATGACATGTGTTGACACTATAATATATGACACAATGTTACCTTGAGCCTGAGCCACTTTCTTTTACATTAGATGTGTTGGTGTGGACCAATGAGCAAGTGATCCACTGGGTCCTGTCCATTGGTATGAGGGAATATAGCGGCAACCTGCTGGAGAGCGGCGTTCACGGAGCGCTCATCTCTCTGGACGAGACCTTTGACTACAGCAGCCTAGCGCTCATCCTGCAGATCCCTATGCAGAACACACAGGTGGTTAAAGAGGAAAACACAACTGTTGCATGCAAGGATTGAACTGATGTGAATAGCAGAAAAAGATATATAATCACGTTTGGTTCGTTCCCAACACTGCACGGTCATGACAGGCCTTTTGGCCTTTCATCAAACAGTCCATCTTCCAAAAGACAGAGTTGTTTTATGAGATTAGTTGATTTACTTTTTTGCGTCAGATTCTGTATCAGTTGTATCAAAATCCTCCGTTGTTCTCACTCAGAATTCACTTGATAGTATTTCCCAGTCACAGGCTTCGAAACAGATTACATGCTCACTATTCACAGGTGAACAAAATAATGACAATAACTCTTGATTATTAAAAGTATTTAAAGAGATTTTTATGACATTTTGCCATCAGCTCTTGTTTATTTCTGACCCAGGTTTTTTAACACACAGCTTCACACCTGAGCTCACAGAGGTTGTGTGTGCTTTTTTGCAGGCCCGGCAGGTCATGGAGAGGGAGTTCAACAACATATTAGCCCTTGGGACCGACCGCCAACTAGAGGAGGTAACCATTCAAGTTGCTGCTTTGATCAAATACATCTTAAAAATATAAATAATAATTAGAAAAGGGCCTAAGTCTCAGCGTTTTTCTCATCCCCGTCCCAGCAGAGTGGGGATGACAAGACTTTTCGGAGATCTCCATCATGGCGCAAAAGGTTTCGGGCACGCGAGGGCGGGGTGGGGCTCGGCATGATGGCGGGCTCCATGGAAACGCTGCCTGCCGGTTTCCGCATGCCCTCCATGATGCCGCCCTCTGTGAGTTTGATGTCCAAGAAGCAGCTCCAGCCTGAAGGTATGTTACAACACTAACTCCTCTCGCCCATGAGATATTTTTGTATGTGTTTCTACGTGCCGCTCTCTGCTCATCCTGACTGACTAACACATATGTTATGTATTCTTTATCCTACTGCGCTGAAACCCCTCCATGTTGTGTCCGCTCAAGCTCATCCACCGGTGACCCCGAGACTCGATCCCTCGACCGTGCGGACCTATTCATGCTAACATCTCTCTGCTTAATAACGGAAGTGCTTATGCTAACAGGTAAGCGAACAAATCACGAGCTGAAACTGTTAAACTGACAAGTGCCTTTAACCAGTATTGCCCAGCTGTGTGACATGAGATAGGAATGTGGTACTAACTTTACAGCACCAGGCGAATGTACCTGTATATCTAGTAGATTTGTTGCTTGTAGCCAGTAAAAAAAGCCAGTGTGTTTTATTATCTTCTTCTTGGAATCATTAATTTTACACGGCAGCATTGTGTACAGCCATAATGATCTGACTGTACAGGATATAGTTCTGCTAAAAGTCTGTATATGATAATACTGAATAATCAAATTTTTGGTTCACTATAAGTCAATAGGTGCAGAGTGGTTTAATTTGAAGATGTGTATTTTTTTCTACCAATTTAATTCAGCTTGTATTGTACACTTCAATGCACAAAGTCTCTCATCCCTTCTGAAGTTCCTCACCATTTTTTCTCTCTTCTAGTACATTCTCATTACCAATACGGACACATGCTTGCGGCCTTTTGAGAGTGATATGCCAAATCTGGAGACGGAGTCCTGGGTGACAGTGGGGAGGGGTCTTCCTCCCTTTTGTTGCCCGGCCTTACCTCCCATCTTTCACCTCTCACATCTCTTTCGGACACGTGCAATACAGAGGCCAACTCTGACCTTTGAACTCTTGAGAGTGCTCATTGGCTACGCTGGCTGCTGTAAAGGAGACTCATCCCTGTTTCTCCCAGTTCACCCCAGTGCTCCCAGTAGCCTTGTTGTTGTGGTGTTGTGCTCCTGCTCTCCTGGTCTCAGCTGGGGTTCTTGTCTGGTTCTAATCTCTCAACGTGGCTAAGTCGAAACCAATCTTCCAGTGTCATCACATCCTTGACAACACAAAAGTCAGTTGGTGTAAAAAAAAAGAAGATTTAGAGTTATTGTGAGACATTGTTGATTTGAAGTTGGGAATGATGAATACTTGTATAAATGGCAGATCCCACTGCTTATTACCCCTCTACCGGTTATGCAAGGTATTACTCATTTATTGTCTCTGTACATAAAATGGATGACTTATGTTTTTTATATAAATATTATAGATTATATATATATATATATACTATATATATATAGTATATTGGAATTATACATGGAAAATAATATAATATCATTGCTGTATGAAACCCAATACCCTGTATTGATCGTGACTGTTCTCTCTTTCTCTTTCTTTCTCTTTCTTTTTGTGTCGGACCTTTGTGTGTCTTTTGCTGGATGCTGTAAGTGTGTGAATCAATAGTGAGAGGGTCTCACTATGGAAGGGGTGTGTTTCTACAAGGACTCTTCACAGGTTCATGGGTCCAATTTCAAACTTCTCTCTTTGCCTCTTCTCCAGTTCTTTCCTTTGCCCTCCTCCTTATCTTTTGACACTATGTAGCTGTTACCTCACCTCTTTTCGCCTCTCTCGCCTTCAGTATGACACTATGTAGCCTAGTATAGAGAGAATCCTTTAATATGAAGTGTGTGTGGGTGTGGGTGTTTGTGGGTGTGCACGTGTGAGCGCAAATGAGTCTTTGCTCGAGATGTGTGGAGAAATTGTGTGCGAAAGGCCAACCCCAGCCGTGTGACCATGACTCTTCTCTGTGGACGGGTAGTGTGAACACTGTAGCTCCTCTCTGTTGAATCCTTACTTTCTCTCAAATCAAACTGTAAACTGCTGCTCAACATCAGCCAATGATAAACAAGAAAACTGCTCAATGTGACGGACTCTTCTAATCGGGTCCTTTCACCTCCCATTTAGTTGCCATGGAGACTTGCCAGCGAGCAGTAAGTGCTCTTGGCTGACCAACCCCTCATCCAATGAGAACACAGTATATGTGTTGGTTGGATGTAGATGGGTGTTTCTTTTTATTTTAGAATTTTTCCAAGGTGTCTAAAAGGTGTAATGTGCTATGTGGCAGCTATGAGTACTGTGTCTTTATTCCAGGTGTGAAACAATGCTGACAAATCAAGATTTTATTATTTGGCTATATAAAAAAAGTAAATTGTATTTATGACACTATATAGACATGAGTAAAGCTGTTTTTTAAAGATGTTGGATGTTGTTTTCTTTTTTAAGTTATCGCAGTCAAAGTATCTCATTATGGATGATGACAAACACTGTATTGAAAATGGTCTTTATTGAAGATTTGGAGAGAAAATTTCACTTTTCAGAACATCTACAAATACACAACAATCTTACTTATAAAAGTCAAAAATAAGTTAGCAAAAGTATGGCAAAAACACTCTGTATAAAAGGGAACGTACAGTATTTACAGCACTATCATTCATAACCAGTTTAAATTAAGCAGATCTTGGTCAAAACTGCCATGGTACATATTGGCCCCAGAAATGAACACACACAAAGATCAAGAGATAAGGGAAAGGTTTAGAAAAGAGGAAAACTTAAATTAAGTAAGAAGAAAACCAGGCTTCATCCTTCCTTTGTGGCTCTATCAGACAGAAGGCAAACCAAACAGAGATCCATTCTACTAACTATGTGTTGGGTGCATGCAGTGAAGTCTTTGAATATCTCATTAGACTAAGCTCCTGTGGCTCTGACAGACAGGTCTAGACCGAGGACAAGGCAGGAAATAAAGGGAATAAGGCCTCATTGTGAACAGAAGGAATTCAGTTTGGCAGCAGACCCATTGATCAGCAAAGTTACAATTAACATACTTTTAAAAACATTTTAGCATAAGACACTCACATCAGTGGAGCTGAAAAATAAATTAAATTGGACCGGTTATCAACCTGCTTTGCCAATTGTCATTTTCGTTTTTGTCTGTGGCTCTCTGTGCACCCATCGGTCCGCTGTGTGGGGCTCTATTTGGAAATGTCCACAGGAAAGGCCACAGGTCCACCTGCAGCACTGATGCCATCCACGATGGAGGTCAGGGCACGCATGTTCCCCTGCTCTGGAGAGTCAGCAGCACTCAGAAGATCTGCAAAGAGACCAATACACACATGAATTGAATGAGAGAGGACACATCAGCTTGTACCGTCTAATGAGACTGTGTGTAAACTGTACTCACCCTCGCTGCTGTAGCTTTGTGTGCACTGGTCTGGAGTGTTGCTCCACTCTGGGCTACTGCAGCAGGTGCTGCCTGAACTGGGCGCGCTAGATGACACCTGTTACCGTGGAGATGCACACACAGAAGTTGCTGTCATTCACTCCAGTTATGCACACTCCGCCCCACACAGAGATACAACGCAGACACACAAACCACCACTAATGCAGACTCTTACAGTGCTGAGAGGCAAATTAACATGAACAACAGCATCTAAACCAGAGAGCAACATTTTTCAATCCAAAAATACAGCCAAATAATATTTGTTGGATTGATATCATTTGGCACCAGTCTCATCAGTTTGTCATCATTGTCTCTTTGAACCTTCAAATACGCAAAAAGCATTCTGTAGTCTAACACATTACAACTGAACACTGGAATATAATCTTAAGAAATCTCTTTTTTAATAACCGCAAGACAACAACGGAAAGTGTATCTGTTTGTTCTATGCCTAAATACAAAGTTGGATACGCCACCCTTTCTGCCCCAAACCTCAACACTAAGCCACACTGATCAATTTTGAGGCTTGCTTTAATGTATATCAGTTCATCAAAATTGCACATTGTCAAGAACATTTTAACTTTGACAATGTCGACTATATCTTCCTCTACTTACATTTAATCTTTGTTCTACCTCTTTATTTTTTTTCTTTGTCTGTTCTTTAGGCTGTCTTCTCAGTCATGAATATGTGACCTTCTGCTTTTAATCATCCCTCTGTCCTACTCACTCTGGGTTGGGCCGTGCTGGGTCGGTAGTGCAGTCCCTGCTGTCCCATCTCAGTGTCCTGCTGGTTCAGGGAAGACACCAGGGCCTGCAGCCTTTCAATATACTGGATGGCACTTCGCAAGATCTCAACCTTGGGTAGTCTCTGGTTAGGATTCATCAGGGTGCTCCTCTTCAGAGCATCAAAGGCCTCGTTCACCTTCTTTAGACGCCTCTTCTCTCTCATTGTGGCCGCTCTCCGGCGGTCCATGGTAACCGTCTTTCTTTTGCACAGCTTACAGGCCCATGGCAGGCATTGACCCGGGCAGTGGGGCTCTGAGTGAGGTGACAGGCTAGATGGAGAGGCTTTGTCCTCTGTTCCTGTCAACCCAACTCCAACACCCCCAGACAGAGTCCCACACAAGCCCATCATAGAGTTCCTATCCTGGTAGGTGGATTGGTCGTACCCCCCAGGCAGACGAGAGGGGAAGTAGCTGTCCCCTCCCTCGTAGAAGCGCTGGTCAGGGAAGAAGTAAGGGTTGGTCTCAAAAAGCTCCATACTGCACAACACTTTGGTCTGAAAGGGACAAAGATTCCTGTTTCCCCTGGAACTGCTCTACTGTATGTGGTGTTCGGCCCTGCGCTTGGGCCGTGTGTTGGAGTGTATGTGCGTGTGGCTGTCTTCGTCCTGAGCCGGAGTTTGTGATGAGTGGAAGACGTGTGGAGAACAACTGGTGTGGAGCAACTGGAGGCTGGCATTTAAACCCCTCTGCCTGCTGCAGGATCACAGGGTTAAATTTAGCACGAGCCCCCAGAAACCTGACACAACGTTTAGCTGTTGCTGCACATCTACACTTCACATCTCTTTTGGGCCCTGCTCTCTAGGGCTTTAAGACATGTGTGTGTGTGTGTGTGTGTGTGTGTGTATGTTTGTGTGTGTGTGTGTGTGTTTATCTGTCTGTCTGTCTGTGTTGTGCACTCTTGTGTGTCTTAAGAGCCAGAATATGATCAAGGAGCCATGAAAATGGGAGTTATACCTTAGATCAAAGATGTCTGTCTTAATGAGCTAATCCCAGACTTGCGCCTCCCTCTATGACACCATCGATAAAGTCCCCTGCCACAGGGGTGGAGGATGGGGCAGTAGCGACAGTCTGGAGACAGTTTGGAGACAGCTGTTACTCCTCCGGTGAGCCAATGATAAGTAAAAGCAATAAGCAGTTTGGCTCCTAGTTCTGGATGGGAAGGAAATGAGGCCAGGGATTGTTGTTTACTCAAAACTAGGTCACACATTTACACTCTGTTATGACTGAGAGTTCAGAGTGATCAACAAGGTCGATACTAAATATGTAAAATCTTCGGTGGCATGCCAAAGCTCATGCCATTGCTGGGTCTTGGTTTTATGTACCCACATTCATATCTACAGACTTTCAAAAAGTATTCCAAAGGGTGATGCAAATGACCTTCGAATTCAATTCAATTCAGTTTATTTTGTATAGCCCATTCTCAGAGGGCTTTACAATCTGTACACATAGACATCCCTGTCCCAGAACCTCACATCGGATCAGGAAAAACTCCCAAAAAAACCTTTTGACAGGGAGAAAAGGGAAGTAACCTTCAGGAGAGCAACAGAGGAGGATCCCTCTCCCTGGATGGACAGATGCAATAGATGCCGTGTAAGGAATCATTACAGAGTAACAACACATTCAATTAATATTACAGAGTGTATGAATAGTTGGTAGTAGGCATGGACCACGATCCAGACCTCCACAATCCATCAGGCAGATGGAGGTAGAGAGGAGTGGGCAGAGCATCAACAGGGCAATGGCATAATTGGTAGTAGGCATATTCCACGATCCAGACCTCCGTGATCCATCAGACAGATCAGACAGAGTCTAATAATAGAGTAATAGTGTCGTGTACTGTTTTATTGAACAGCTATCTCCAAGCACATCACTTTAAAGTGCATTAATAACATTAATTATAGGTGCATCTTATAGGTGTGTCAGTTCCAGGGTCATTTACTACACTTACTGTAATCATTGTACTTAACCACACCTGTTATTAAAGGTTTAAATGGCCGCTTTTAGATAGGTCCCGAGTCTTCATAGAACTCTTAATTAGCTTTTTTAAAGTGTGCAGGAGACCTATATACATGCACAAAGAATGCTGACAAGTAAGACAAATATACAACGTACAGGTGCCTGGTTTTAGTGATCAAGCCATTTGCACTACATTTCTATTCATTATTCTCTTCTTAAATTTGATCTATTGTAATTCAAGTGTGTACTTATGCATACCTAGTCCACTATTTTACTTGTTCTTTATTCTCAAATTGTAGGATATTAACAATTAAGTTACATTTACAATTAAGACAAAAAGGATGTTCGATGAGTAAAAATATCCCTCTCAATGTAAAATGAAATTACTTGTTTATGCAGACACAAGAAAGGAGGGCCAGCAGCGGTCTGCCAAGATGGCTGGTGGCTCATCAACTAGTCCTGTGCTTTGGGCTCGAGTTTGGGGTTGAGGCAGAGTGCAGTGTGCAGAGTCAAATGCTTGGCGCAGGGCTGCGGTGGGCTGTCAGGTTAGTTTGTGATGGATAGTCACTGATGGTGGAGTGAGCACAAAGACGCCTGTGTTACTCTCAGGATTACAGCAGGGTTGGGGTCTGCAGTGTGTCAGAGTCAGTCATAACCCTCTGTCATCAGCCCCATTGTCAGCAGAACCAGAGATCTTGCGCGTGTGTGTGTTTTGTAGTGGTTTCAGGCAAACATTTGTGTCTTGTTTAAGGAACAAGTCCCCTCTCAGCATTTTGAAGTTAACACTTGAGATATAGTAAAACAGCAATCGGGAGTTTATTGTTTGCAGATACTGTACCTTTGTATCAGTGAAGCGATAACTAAGAGTTTAACTACAGTTGATTAATATTTACCTTTTTGAGACTGGTACTTTATACATGAGCTCTTTGCACCTCATCGGCCACATGTAAGATACAATATATTAAATTATTTCTGATCATATTTAATTTGATTAAAAAGCAATAGAAGAGTTGCTGGAAAGCTGATGGAAACAGAGCTAATTAATTTCAAGCAGTAGAAGCCAAATTATTTACACTCAAAATGCACAATGCGTGTGTGTGTGTGTCTATGTGTGTGCGTGCGTGCAGGGATTGCCCTGTCACTGGCAACACTGTTCCACTTCTCCTCAGTGACAAGCAGCAGCACATTGTGGGACAGCTGAGTGGGAGGGAGGAGGGGGAGGGATCAGTCCTCCTAACCCCAGGTTAGCCTCAAGATCATCATTGACCTGTAGAACTGTCATCTGACCGCAGTTGAGAAATCAGATATGTAAGAGGAGAATAACATAACAAGAGTAGAGCAGTGTTGATTAAAGGGGGATAAACAAGTGAGATACAATATGACACACAATAACCAGTGACCAAGATGATTCCATGATATAACTAGATGATGTTGTACAATTTATAGTAAAAACCAAGACAATGTTAGTGTAATTGCTGGAAAAGTAATTGCTGGAAAAGCTGATAGATTTATTTAAATCAAAGTAAATATTAATTGATCATCTTATTTCATGAAATGAAACATACATTAAATGTGTTTTAATTGTATGCTTGACTAAATACACATTTAACATTTTCTGTGTTCTATATGTTCCTGCTAAGAACTACTCAGAAAAGGTTAGCTAGTAATTGGAAGTGTACTATTTGAACAATACGTTTTTCCTCAAATTAAAACCAAAACAGTCTTTAAATGCTCCTTTCCAATAGATTTTAACCAATTTAAGGTAACGGTGGGAACTTTTTTATTATCATTTTGTCTTAAAACTAGTGTCACGAACTCTACCAAACACGTGTATCACTCTATAAGTTTGCCCTCTCTCCTCTAGCCCTTTCTCTTTTTAAGCATCACCATACAAACTACGCCACTGCCCTCCGCCCACTGTTGAGACTCCGCCCACTCCTCCTCTCTACCTCCATCTGCCTGATGGATCGTGGAGGTCTCCATCGTGGAATATGCCTACTACGAACTATTCATACACTCTGTCATATTCATTGAATGTATTTTAACTCTAAATCTGTCCTTCTGTACACATTACATCTATTGCACCTGTCCATCCTCCTCTGTTGCTCTTCTGAAGTTATATTAGAACCGTGCCGAGCTCTCTTCTCTCAGATAATGGTGATTTTATGCTTACTACACAACAATATTAGTGAAAGATGACAAGGCAGTGTAAGCCTGCCAGATAATAGTTAATACAAAAACATTATAGCAAATCGATATAACATTATCGTCCAAAGTTCTGAGGTGATAGAATGGGAGCAGTCTGAGCTGATTACAACACTACTATGCCCCATGCACTAATTATGTTGAGTAATTAACCGCGCATAAGCTGCAGTGCTGTGCTGTTTGACTGATGCGTGAAGGCGATGTGATACAACTTACGACCCATCATCGGTAGAATACTCCCATTCACTGCAGTTAAGAATGAAGTGCCCACACCTGTATTTTCACAGGGTTCTGGAGGCCTGGAGAAAGCTTTCTAAGTCAGGGGGAAACAGTAGTTCTGTAGCCCAGCCATGCTGCTGCTCACTGTGGCTTTTATTGTGGGTAATCCCCTACAACAAACAGAATGGCCGGCATGTGCATATGCAGCTGTCGAAGTCTTAGTTCAAGTGGTGTCATGTTAAATCACAGGAATGGACTGAGCCCCTGAGCCATCCGCTGCCCTTCCCTGTGCTGGCATCCCGCTCACTGCGAGACTCCAGCATACATGGAAAAAACACATATATGTACATACACAAATCTACGCTCATAACCCACTTCCCACTAAATTACTTTGCAGCAAATGAAAGAACTTAAAGATATTCACTGTAAATAGCCCATGCTCCACTGTTAGAAACAAGATTATTTACGTGACATCATATTCCAATACTGCTACAGGTTGTAGGATAACTGAAAATAGAGATACCATTTCCTGTCAATCAGAAAGGTATCTCACAGGGCCCTCATACAAATATATAGTTTAATTTAAAGGCAATTTACACCTAGATGTTGACCAAGTGTAAACACAATCTGAATTGCTCCTCTAGGAGACGTGGCGGAATCCTGTCTGAGGCCAGTGTTGTGTTCTATGACTGCAGTGTTGGAAGATGTGTGTGGATAACTATGTGGAAACTATGCCATTAACACAGAAAGTCTAGCTTCTGTATATCATCTTCCATATCAGACCTCCTGCTGTAGGTACTAGCAAAAGCTCTAAAATGTTTTCCCTCTAATCTCATTTTAATGTGTGACATATCTAATGTCCTCGTTTTGTGAACTCTTATTTGGAAATTATCTGTCTTTATGCCTTTTTTTTCGGTAAAACTGGCTTCATTGACCTTCTCCCATGGCAGCACCTGGAGCAACAGAACAGCACCCACAACTGTCGGGAAAGCGTGTGTGTTGAGTGCGTGTGTATCTGCATGAAGGTGAGAGAAAGGTCTTGTACACACAGATACAGTTAAAGATATCCAGACACATGAAACAGAAGATAGCAAAGGAGGATTAACAGGCTGGAGGTATCAGACACAGGAAGAAAGTGACACAGAAAGGCTATGTATATTTATAAAGGTGCATCAAAAGTACAAGAAATCCAGTGAGAGCAATACAATGAACATGGCAAATGTATGGGAGCAGTGTTCAACTGAGAGCTCCCATCTTACCACATTCTCTTTTTATCCCCCATGTAGGAAGTATTGCATACGCAATAGGGGATAAAAAGAGAATGTGGAAAGTTATTCTGGGACTTTAAGATGGATGTACTGTTGCCATGGAAACATGCAGATCCCCTACCACTCCCTGGGCCGTGCCATTCTAGAGCTGCTGGGTGCCATGTCATCAGGGGTGTTGTATCATTCTTTGTCTCTACGCTGTGTGACATGCCAGATGCCGCAGAACAACAGTATGCCATTCTTGAATTAGAAGCAGAGTGGGGAAAGCATTTTAGTATGGCTGTCACGAGCATTAAATACGGTTGGGCAACTCACAGGGAGGACCGCAACACCCACTCAAACAGGATTTTGATGGAATGGTGGAATGTAGGCCTGTATCCAGTACTGTACCAAGTAAAAAATAAAAACAATTATTTTACTTGAGTATTTTCACTTTACCAAAATAGTTTGTGTTAGACTTTTGCTGTAGATTAAGTAACTGTGATGGACTTTCACCACCATTTTGAAATGTTTTACAGAATAAATATCATCCAGACTGGGCAGATTAGTTAGTTCTAAAATGAGCTCCACCTCAACTAACAAAAGTGCTTACGCATTAATGCAAACATATTCTAATTATATAATAGTATGCCAGTCGGAGGCCATTCCTCTGCATTGCGTAAGTTTACTAATACTTAAAGTACAAGTAATTAACTGATAATACTCCATTACTGAGGTAACATTTTCAATGAAGGACTTTTACTTGGAATTTAGCTTTTTTACAACAATATCCAAGTAACACAACTGAAAACTTCCTCCATCATTAATGTTTTAAACTACCCAACCACCTGTTAAGTCCAGAGTAAAACCACGGCTTCGAAGAGCTTTAAAATATATTTCTATCACTTGTATGAAATTACTCACATTTGATGAATATATATAAATACAAGCTATTTCTCTAAGCTTTAGTGAACTCTTGTCTTTTCAGATGGAGTAGTTTCACAGGGGACTTTCCGCACACGGGGAATTTCCCGATTGGTACATAATATCTATACAATATCCTGGGATGTTATAGCTGCCCTAGTCACACATTTTGTTAAAGCAAAACAAATGATATACTGTAGACAAGAGGAACGGTCTGTTCCAAAAATACAGCAGACACAAGCAGTAGGATATTGAGAAAGCAGAGGAGAGTTGCAGGAGCCCAGTCAAGCAGGAGAGAACAAATGACAGCTGGCCTGTCACACAATGACTTTTTCTTCGCTTGTAGCAAGACAATTAACTCAACTCTATTACTTTAGAAAACAACTAATTTCATTCAACATCAATTATCTGTACCATGTTTCAGCACATTAAAGTCTTATTGTCCATTATTGTAACAAGTCTATCATTCTGAACCAAGAACAAGGAGCTAAGCCATTTTCATAACACATTTCATCAAGAGGTTTGTTTATCTCAAATCACGATTATGGCAATAAAAACAGCAGCCTATATGAACCTATTATTGCTTTTTATTTATCCAATATAGTGCTCACACCAGCTCAGTGCTGGCTCTAGTCACGACAAGACGCATGCTCTATGCTTTACATATTGTTTCTGGTACTGTACACCAGACACCATATTCAGACTTCTCCCATCTGCTGGCAGAAGGATCAAACGCAAGTAAAATGCAGTTCAAATATGTGTAACATTCCCTCTACACAATAGAGGAGCCAAGAGTCAGATGCTTCATGTCACTGGACGTCTACTTGTGAGCGTTGTAGAACCTTCTGTATTTGTAGGAAGCTTGAGTAAATTGTTTCTACGTGGTCCAATAATCCATCAAAATAAAATCTATAATATACAAATAAAAATTCGGAGTCATTACATGACGGTGAAACGATGAAATAAAATAAGTACTCCGCAGTAAAAAATTTTAGATGGTGAATTTACTAATTTAGTATAAGACTTTCCATATATCGTTCAGAAAGTATTTCTTCTAATTATACATTAGAGCTCTGGAACAAGTGCAGCCTGTTCCTGCTTCATTAGAGGTGGTGGTCAACTAATCAATCAAACCTTAAATCATGAATAAAATACCAAAAAATGTTCATTTATCATACCTTCAAGAAAAGTAAAGTACCTTTGCTGAAGAGTAACATCACAACATTAACCAATAATTATAGATCTTACTGCAGGCAACAGTGGCTTGGCAATTGCAAACACGTTATTGAAGACAGATTCACATCAAATTACTACCCCGAGAGGAAATTACAGTAAATACTGAGACTGTGCATTCTCAAGCAATTTAAATTCTACATTTTGTTCAAATAAACAGGAGTTAAGCCACTCACATTTGTATTTTACAGTACACTCAATGTCAGCCTCTAAAATCAAAGAGGATATGAACACGAAAAAAGGAAGAAAAAGATTGGATATATATATCCTAGAAGATGCTGAAATAAATATTATTGATCTTTACATTTTTGTCCAGATAAAGTGAATCTATGGGGAAACAAACTAAAGCAAGCAATACTTGTTTAAAATGACACCATCCAAATACCATGCAAAAACAAAGGAAAAAATCCACAGCCTAAAAAAACCAAACTAGTTTTCATTAAATACCACACAAACATGCACTCTTGGGTGATATAATTAATAAGTAAATGCATACGTCTGCCTTTATATGTCCCTTATTTAAACCTGGCACCACTTTGGTATTACAAACCAAAAGACAAAATACTTCAGCGGCAATGTGATGCAGAATAAACCATGCAACCAAGAGCAAGCTTCACCAAGTTCTATATTTTGTGTATACCATTATAGGTTTTACAGGTACGGTGCAAATTTTGAATGTATCTACAAGTAGAGAGTGTGATCCAGAGTGCATGCATCTGTGTTGTCAAATGTGTTTGTGTTTTCTTTGTGGTTGTTGTAGAGTTCCCCACAGCTCAATAGATGCGCATGCATGTTCTATTTAGAGGATGAACATCTTAATAACTTTTTGAATGATCTTCCCACATCCTGGACAAGGAGCATGAAACTTGTGTAGCTTTCTTGCACACGGGAAACAGGTTATAAGGTGAGCCGTACGTCCGTGAATTATATTTCCGTTGCGTGGCCGCACTCGACACAGCTTGCAAGGCTCCAAAAGTGCCTCAGGCTTAACCTCGTCAATCTCCATGGTCAGATTTCCCTGACTCTCCCCTCCTGAGAGCTGCTCATCCTTGTGAAAGCTGGAGGGCCATGGCCCCTTGCCTTTCCCTGTGGCCATAGTGGGCAATGGCCGGTCAGCTGTGAAGTGGGAGGGCAAGATAACAGGGTCAGAAACCGTCCTGCTGCAGTCTGGGATGTCAATGCCCGTGTCACTGTCATCTTCCTCTTCATTGGTAGTGAGAGAACTGCATGCTGGAATGTCAGGAACAGAAAGGGAATGGACGAGCCGGGGGACATCTTTGTACCAGTTCTTACGTAGAGCCCAGCAGCGAACACAGTACCTCTGGAGAGGTGTGTTAAACTTTCTGCACTCAGTACACTGCCACGCATCCTAATGTGAAAGACAATACAAAGTTACACTTCTGCATTGTTTAAGTTTGAATCTACAGCTAATCAAACGTAAAACTATGATATAAAGTGAAATAAAAACATAAACACCTGTGTGGAGATCTCTGTATCAGTGTCATCGCTTAGGCACTGAGAGTCTTCATCTGGTTCTTCCTGCATCTGGTTAAATATACAAGTCGTTTGATCAAAGATTTCATGACATTATCCTTGAGTGTAAATACATTTATTTAACACTATATGTGGCCTGTCCAATGAAGTCTAAAACAAACACCTACCTCGCGATCTGTTTTCTCCTCCTTTCCTCCTTCATCATAGTCCTCGGGTAGAGCCTCCCCTTCTTCTATGCTCCCTTCCTCAAGTGCAGCCTCCTTCATCTCCACACTCACCTGTTCACTTCCGCCCTCGGTCAGGAACCAGAGGTCATCGGTGGTGTCCGACACAATGGCCGTGTCCTCCTCCTGTGCAGGAGACAGCTGACACATCAGTCAGACCAACACTGTTACACCCCAATTAATGGTATTGTCCAACAGGTGTATGTTTTTAAGCTTGAAATCTTTCAACGAGCCTTTACTACTGTGAGTTGACGAACTTAATAAAAAAAAGAAGTTTCTTACTTGGTTTGTGTGGATGTCAGTAGAGCCATTGCTCCTGCGGCTATAGTTACTACGAAGATTACCCAGAAACCACCAGGGCAGGCCAGAGAGGTCCCACTCGTCCAAAGAAACATCCAGTTTGGGCCGTTTGCAGGCTGACCTTGGAAGGCTTTCAAGGGAGTCTGGAGAGGTGAACCATTAAAATCAGCATTTTTTATAATTCTTGTCCGTGGCATATTTGGAATCGTTTGCTCACCATCATCTGGCTCCCGAGGTCGTCGCTGGGAAGGGGTTTGCAGGAGAGGCCCATCACTGCCAGCCTCAATGACTGCTTTGACCGCAACTTCACACATCTAGGGGGGAAATGTGAAGGACACAAATTAGAACACAGAGCCATAACTGGGTACTTGGAGGTCTCACAGCTCCTTTTCAAGATGGCCTGTGGGTATGCAATTGTTGTAGAGGGGAAAGGGGCTGGGCAGTTAGGGTACAGATCAGTGGGAGTGGAGGTCATAAGAAATGTATAATATAATAATGGCACCAAAACCATGTGGAGGGAAAAAAAGACAGAGATCGATGAGGTAGGAAAGCCAGTGTACCAATTAAAACTCTGATGGAACTAGTGCATTAAAGTTTTTAAAATCCAGTTTCAGTCCAGTTAAAACTGTTCTAATATATAGTATGTGCAAATGGAATAATGTAGGTAATTACTTATTTTAAGAGATCCATAGATACTGTAAGAAAAAATAACTGGTCTTGTACAGTCTCTGGAAAAGAGTTAATCAGAAATCAAAAGGTTTTCAGAAAATAAAGGAAAGCGAAAGCAGAAGAAAATGATTGAGATGCCTCTGACATTGATAACTAATAATCACAGCTGATAGAGGAAATGGACTTTTGAAAAACATATTGAAGAATGATCAGATCTTAAATCGGATAACAACCTTAAAATGGATTTAACATGCGCAGTAATTAAAAATATAGTAACTCATTTGATTCAAAAGCAACTGATGAAGGACAACATTTGGACTGAAACTCAACAAAGGTTAGACAAAGTCTGACATAAATAGGTGCTTCAAGGTAGATTTTGGAAGGGGGTTGGAAAGAAAGCTGAAGGAACACAGGAGTGGGTTATTGCTTTGCCTTGGCTGGATCAGGAGCTGTGATCCTTCAGTTTCGGAGCAGAGAATAGAACTCTGAGACAGACAGAGGTTGACTCTGCCCCCCATCCACTGTGTGGTGCTGGTGGATAGCAAAAAAGTACCACCAGACCAAACCAAGGATGGAGTTGTACAGAGACGGTGCCACTCTGTACAAAGGCACACCAACGAAGACAGCAGCCCTTACCCTCCTTCCTCATTACACACAAGAAAACAGCGGTTTTATTTATTTATATATATATATATATTATCTTAATGACTTGCAGCTAAACTATTAGTCTTAATCCAGCTTGTTTTTTACAAAAATATAATATGTATGAACAGCTTTGGACTAATGCTACGTTCATGCCAAAAGTGTTGCACATTTTTCACGCGAGTAGATTCCATGCCAAGTCAATGCAGACGTGAATGTATGCGAATAAAGCAAATGTTCGCTGGGCGAATGACGCAAAGCAAAACATTTGCCTCATTTGCTAGACGTGTTGTGTGTAGTTATGTGAGAAAGGTTGGGGGGGGGGGCTCTGTTTCTCCTTAGCACCATGCTTCGGTTTTACCTGACCACGATCCTCCACTCCGCCCTCTACACATTCATGGCCCACAGAAAGATTCTCTGCAGCGTCTGCATTTCAAATGAGACACAGTAACATAAAAAGGACATCCCCACCCTTTAATTATAACATAACACTCACACGAACGCCTGTTTTTGTAGCTTTGTAGAACAAGCTGGAAAATGGGGTAGTTCTGGTCTCTGCATCCCCAAGAGATGCAATAACTATCACAAGCACTAACAAAGTATGCAAAAAGAAAGCTGTATTTAGAATATATGTATAGATAATCACCATACACACAGGGATCTTCACTTCAAAACATAATGTTAAAGAAGCCAATAACATATAGAATCCGATCACAAAGTTAAGAGGATGAAGACACAAGTCATCACACTGAACTAATGAATGCACAATGTATTCATTTATTCCTTGTTCTTTGATGATGGCCCCTGAC
Source organism: Pseudoliparis swirei (assembly GCF_029220125.1). Lineage (NCBI taxonomy): Eukaryota > Metazoa > Chordata > Actinopteri > Perciformes > Liparidae > Pseudoliparis > Pseudoliparis swirei. Next base: position 19,070,749 of record NC_079405.1, read on the forward strand.
AATCATTATTTCACATAAATATATGAAGTAGAAAATGAATGTGTCACTTACCAGAAGAACCAAGGACAACTAAGTATTTCTTGAGCATTTCATACACCGGGCTGTAAAATGAGATGAGAATTAGGAATGGGCCTCTTTATTTTAGATGTATAAGTTTCGATGTATAGACAAGCATTAATGAGTGTTGACCATTTTTAATGTCGGTGAATACCTCGGGTTTTTGACAGAGAAGCTCTCCACCTCCAGCAGTTCTCCCAAAGGGTCATCCTGGCAGTGGACTATGTGCTGCCTTTGTTTATCGTATAGTTGCTTCCCCATGATGTACTGACCCAAGTAGTGCATTACCTACACAAAATAATGAATATCAGAAAACTACAAGGCCTACCTACAAGGAACAGTTTTACAGATAGTAACCCAGTATATACGACTAATGAAACTTGGATCGACCACTTTTCAGATAGCACTTTGTTATGAGCGAGTAAACAGACTGCATCCTGCGTTCACATCAAAAGTGTTGCACATTTTTTCACATGAGTAGCTTCCATGCAAAATCAATGCACAGATGAGAATGTATGCGAATAAAGCAATTTTTTGCCGGGCGAACAACGCAAAGCAAAACATTTGCCTCATTCGCCAGACGCCAATCAGCGTTGAGATGCTTCGCCCGTCATACTTGACATTTCAAAGAACAGCTCACCTCTTTGAGTGTGAAGACTTCTTCCTGTGCTCCGGCAACACGCAGAATCTGCAGGAGTGGGGCTTTTGGTTGTACCTGGGGGGTAAAGAACAAAACCCACCACATCGCATTTAAAATGAACTAGAATGCAATGTTGACAGGCAAAGCAGCAGTCATGGTTATTGTTCCAATTGTACCTGATTTCCATCTCCAGGTAGTGTCCTGCATGCTGTGCTTATTAATGCAGGAAGCTGGGCTGATAGGGAGCTCATAGTAAACGAACAAAGTCTGAAATGCAGAATCATTACGGGTCAAATTCCCAATCATCATTTATATTATCATCATCACAATACACTGGTATCTTCACTAATTAGAAGGTACACGTAATACCAACGCCCATGAAGCCAAATGAACAAATAATTGCAAGCTTGAATTATTTAACAATGTTACATTTAATGGCAACGCCTACGAAACCAAAACATTTGAGCAATAAATAGTTAATTTGAGGCGAAACAGACTGCACCAAAATGAGCTGGCTCGAGAAGAATGGTTTAGCGTTAACAGCTAACCTAGCTAGCGTTAGTTAGTCTTCAAATGGCTGAACCGTCAGTAAAACACATATGCAACAACTGTCGACATTTAGACTTAAAGCTCTGAGTAACGCATAATTGACACACCTGCCAACGTTACCAGCAAACGTGTCAGCGAGCTAATTTAGCTAACTAGCTTAGTTCCTAAACAATACGTTGATAAAAAAAATGCTTCTCACCAAGATGAGTTGACATTACTTCACAGCTGCTACATTGTTCCACACACACTACTGCTCTAACAACCAGCCGACATCTTTTGAATATTTACAGCTAATACAGATTGTTTTTTTCCCAACTTTAGCTGACTACAAGCAAGCCAACTGCAAGCCAACAAGCAGCAGACAGTTAGCATAGCTTAACCAGCTACAGATTCAAATGGATGAACATGGCTATTCAACAACTTCCGGCTGGACAACTAGTTACGGCCGCCGGTAGCGTGGCGCCACCTACTGTTTGATAACTAGCGCACCCTAGGGAGGCATCATGGACTGACAACATAGCGTTTTGTGCTACTTTAAAAACACATTTGAAATGACGCTCTCGTATAATTTAATAGTGACAGTAAATAATGTCAGTGCCACTTTTTAATGAGGCAGCTCTCTGATATATTATTAATTTGTAACTAATGGTTCATCAATGTTTAATGAATCAGTAACTAGTTAATTATATTATTTGGCAGCCAATAATGAAACATATTTTGGTTATCAGTTTGTGAAAAAATTGTATATATATATATCAGCCAATAATGAAACATATTTTGGTTATCAGTTAGTGAAAAAATTGTATATATATATCTGGTAATAATGGTTACATTTGTTTTTAATCCATTTATATTGCTAAATAAATCGTTAAATATATATCAGTGGCAAGATGGTATAATAAATTAAAACCTACAAATGTATGTACATTATAGTGTTATTAATTAAAGCTAGTAGTTGTTATAAACCCTTAATAAACGACTGCGGTCAACTCAGCTGACACTGATTTCCGTGGTCAAATCAGCCGACACTTAAATTTGTGTGCACCTATATACTGATGTTCCCCGTAAACGCATTCGATCGGGAGCGCGGAAGGGGTTTGACAGTTAGCAGACAGATTCACGTGACACAACATTCGGTTTTACAAGTTAGCGGAAAAAAACGTGAAAAAACATCCGTTTTTCAAAATAAGATGTCGACAAATCATACACTAGCATATAAAAGTAAACAATTAACTGATTTTGTATCTTTATATATAGTTTAAGATTTAGCTTAAATTATGCTAAAATTACAACATTTTTACTGTACCAAGGAAGTTTATAAAAATAAAAGCCTGACTTTTGTATGTTAAAAAAGCACATTTCTGATTATTTGAAGTCCTGTAAATATACTTTCCCCAATAGTTCCAGGAAATGACTGAGGTGGTGCATCATGTTAGAAAAGAAAAACAAATGGTCAGCACTGTACACCCATAAATCTTTTTTTTGTTGCTCGTGGACATTTGAAACAATTAACAAACAGAAAGAGTCGGACCACTTTCTGAAAACAGTTTAATTGTTTAAAAAAAACAACACTGTTTTCTTGCCACTCAGTTGTAAGCACTGATCAGACTCCTGCAAAGAGTTGTACAGATTCGGAGACAAGTAAATTAGCACATTAAAATTAGAAACCTCTTATGCAATCCCCCAAAAAATCTACGTGCAGGAAAAAGAATGTGCTGATCTGATAAAAAGATGTGGTTGTGTTGTGACATTGAGCCCAGGTGTTCTTCTATGTCTGCTCCTCTCCTACTCAGCATTGAAAGCAAGGTCATCATGTTTTTGATGCTTTAGATATCTTTGATTACATCCTCCAGCTCCTCTTTGGAATACATATGGAAGGTCTTCCCGGGCTCTACCGTTGCTAGCTAGAGAAGAGACGCAGATAAAGAAAAACTGCATGAAACCTGAGGAAAACTGGAAGTAATGTGCAAACTGAACACAGATTAGTAATATTTTCAACTAAATGCAAATATGACTACACTGGGTATTTGTACCAATATGTTTCAAGTACACATTTTCACTGACAAATTCAATCTTTAAGCACCTTTCGGTATTAAAATCAAGTATTCAAAAAATGGGTGAAAAATATTAACAAACCTCAATGTTGGTGGCATTTAGCTTCTCCTCCATCACCTGTTTCAGAATGGTGAGAGATGACTTGATGGCGTCTTTTAATGTCATAGACTGCAAGTTAAACAGTGAGGGGGACAAAGAGAAAATACACAACTCTTCAGTTTGTGTGCTTTGTATTTCTTGATTTTCCTTTTACTTTCCAGATAAATGTAAATATGCAGTTGTTGTACCTTGTGGTAGACTTCTTGCAGAGAGCTCTGTGCTCCCTCAGAAGCTGAGCCGATGGCCCGAGCATCACACTGCACAAAGGTTCCTGATGGGTCCATGTGGTACCTGCATTCACAAACAAATAACAGTAAAGTCTCTGTGAAATCCGAATTTAAAGTAAACATGCCTCTTTTTAAAATGTAAAGTTTGTAGGGAGCCCAAATAGTGATCTTCACATACAGCTGGGGTCCTTTTTCATCAACTCCCCCGAATAGAAGTGCAACACCAAATGGTCGACTCTGTATAAATAACAGCACAGAGGAAATTACAGGTTATGGTAGTTTACTTGAACACCATCACACATTATGTCTTAAAAAAAGAAAGAAAAAAGTAACAACATTTGCTTGAGGAGTATTTCAGGATGGAAACGAGACAAGTGACTGACCATGGCACCGGGATCAGCGTCCTCCTCTCCAAATTGCAGAGCCAGGTTGGACACAGCTTGAGTCACACTCTCCACGGTCATCGTCTCATTGTACGTAAACCAGTGGTTCTAAGGAAGAATATATACATATTATACACTGGTATATCAACAGGTGTTTAGTGAACTGGATAAATTACTGTCTGTTCAGCATTCATACCTGGGTTTCCACTCTTGCTTTGTCAATTAGAGTCTTGGCATCAGCTATCAAGCCACTCATGGCGCAACCTTTGAGGCAGAAAGAAAGAAAATACACATGCTACTGTTTGAGGTTCAGTAAATCTGTGTCTGTCAGATGAATATTAGTGTATCCTGCTATTCACCGATGTGACTGTCAATCTCCACAATCTTTTCAATGCTGTTGGGCTCCATCAGCGGTGAGGTAATCCTCTTCTCCACAGCCAGACAGACCCCCTCTGATGTCTGGATACCGATGGCTGTGGAGCCCAACTGAAAGGGAAAGGCCAGACCAAAGAAATGTGTGAACATATCAAGGTGGACATTTCATTAATTTTGGGAATTTAGTTGACAATACCATATAAAAGAAGACTATTAGTCAACCTAAGAGATGTAATACTCACTTTTATGGCCTCTATAGCATATTCAACCTGGAACAATCTCCCTTCAGGAGAGAATGTGTTCACACCCCTGCAATATAGATGTAAATAAGAATGAATAGTAATAGTTATCAGCTTGACATAGGTGAAAACCAAAGACAACATATGTTAAGCATTATGTTGTGTTTGTGTTTAGAAATACCACGTGAAGTAGTATTTAAGCCACCTATCTATCTGGAGTGCAACGCAACATGTTAATCAAAATTAGGTTGCCCGGATGAAATAAAGTATTTTTTAAAATAGCGAATCCGAAAATGAAAGCAGGCTAACTTATTAAGTGACTCGCTAACTGCCAGCTAACTACATGCGACAAACAGCAACCATATAGTTAAGTAACAACAATAGATAGAAGCAGAGGAACTTTCGGAATTCCTTGAGTAGTCAAATGCATTAAATGCCTGTTTAAACAACTTCTTAACATAATTTTGCATTAATGTCGCTCGTTCCCCCAGAGAAGCGCTTAATAAATGACACATCCGTTTGTGTTGCACTTACCTGTCATATTCCGATCTGGTCAAAAACATCTTCAAACGTTAAAGACAGGATCTACAATAGAGAGGAATGGTTTATCGCACTATTTTTTTAAAAATCAATTGTAAAAGCAAGGGCTACCAAGAGATTAGTTAGCTAAAGTTAGCTGCGATAATGAGCAGCATGCGAGCTAACAGACGCAGCCAATCCCTGAAATGTACAGAACATGCTCACAGAAGTATATCGTCGATATTAGGACATTAATATAAAATGTCAAAGAACATTCATCATCAATTCCGAGACATTCTTTTAAATAAGTGTACTTGTTAGACTCAATTACCTCCAGCAACAAATACTTGAATGAGTTCGCTTGTTTGAGAGGAAGCGTATGAGGTGTAACACCCAAAACGCGCCGGTCGTCAAAAGAATCGAAAACAAAAGTTCCGGGTGTGCAGAGTTGTCATTGAGCATTCATGTGATACTAAAATCTTAAATATTAGTTTGTTAGCAACGAGGACATGTTCTATAAAATAAATGTGCTTGTATGAAACAAAATGTGATGAATTTTCATATTCAATTCAATTCAGTTTATTTCATATAGCCCAAAATCACACATTACAAATTTGGGCCATGGCAGGAGCCTTGCGAAAGAGGCCGGAACAATGAGGCCAGACCCTTGGAGGATGAGGCAAACAATTCACATTGAACATTACAGGGCAGGTTATTGTAATAATGGGACAATAATACAGATTAACAATTCAGCTGGGAATGGTAAGATCTGTCCAGAGACATTATTTATATAGATATAAATGGTCACGTGTTGTCTCTTGAATGGCTGTTTCATTAGAATTGTTCTCGATCAAGAATATCTTCCAATCATAATCAAGTCAGATCATAATAGGCTATTCACTGTCGTATAATTTACACTAAATGATACTTTGATAATACAAAACATATACATATTCATAATTCATTTTACTCTAATCATTGATCAATTAATGAATATTATATTCATATTCTATTTTTGTCACTGTAAAGGGCATCTCTTCCCATATGGCCTAGCGGTGAGGATGCCTGGGTTCGACTCCCGGTATGGGAACTAGCTTTTAACATGTTTGTAGCTGAGTATGGAAAATAATATCCGTGGTTTATCGCAGGGCGTAAAGGGAAAACAGTTTCAACAGAAAGAAATACATCTTGCAAGCTTGAAAGATTATGCTGTAAATGGGAATCAGCCACCAAAGGTCGTGTTGGAGCTGAATAAACAGAGGTTCCATCAGGAGCAGTGGAAGCACGTATGGCTACTGGATAAATAGTCTAAGCTAAATTGCAATATCCAATAAATGTGATATGGTGCACTTCAAAGTAAATATTTAAACATATATTGTTACATGTGTGATGGATTGATTTAATAATGACGATTAAGTCAAATTGTAGTTTCAGGTCTCCTAACCAAATGTTGGATATGACCACTTATCCCCGCACTATCAATATGTGTATCAATAAGTAGTGACTCTCCTTCCCCAATCAATACCCCAAACAAAACATTTTTTACATTCCCATTCATTTTCAACAATGTCTCCCGTCTGTATTTAGGCAACTGTTTCATATTGACACACATTCCAATTAGTCAATATTTTTGTTTATTTTCACTTCCCTTTATTGTCAATTTTCTCAAGCAATGGGAATGACTAATACATTATTATTATTATTATTGATGATCTGGTACATTTTAGTCTTCTGGCCAATTATATTACACTGTTAATCTATAAGAATACATAGCATTATACTTTGATTGAAATTTATAATCTGAAAAATAACTAGTAAATGTACATATACAAATTAAATTGTGTAAAGTGCATTTTGAAATGCAGTAAAGTAGAAAATATATAATATATTTTGGCAATATTTGCATCTTGAGATGTTATTGTTAGTTTTGTGAGGAGAGGGGATAATGTCGGTGTTGTCAGGTTTCATTTTCCGGGTTGGATCAGTTCAGTTTGGTCCTGTTTTGGTTCAGTGTTGAAGCATTCACGTGGTGTTGCCTTTTACATATTCAAACTCTGTGACCAAATTGAATCCTGCTGCCGCTGGAGATATATATTTTCCCGGTTTTCTTACCCTCAGGTCTGTGTTAACTGCCTGTCTTCTCTTTCCACAAACATCTGTAAAGAGAACAAATATTAAGGTTTTAAGCTGTCCCTTTTGTTGAAAACTGTTTCCTAAAAAGATATGTACAACACATTTTAAAATCTACACAAAATGCCTTGCGAGTAAATTATTATTTGACTTCGCGGAGCTCTTCTTTCAACTTTGTGATGATTTACGTAATTTGTTAACTCAATATAATGATTGCCTTTCATCTAGTCATAGGACGCATCAACACTGAGCAAGATTATACTTAGATTTAGAAACAATAGATATGCCAGCTTCTCCTTTTTTCCAGAAAATGTTCGCTCCATTTCCTGTTACCTGAAAGTGATCCAGGGGGCGGGGCCGGATTTGGATAACCCAAACTGCCGGTATCAGGATCACTCTGATCCAATCCGGCAAGGTTTAGAAAATACCGGGATAGATCAGGTTGATCAGTGGCTAAGGGCAGGGGGGTTTGGTTATCCGGATCATTCCACAAGGTTCTGTGCTAGGACCAATTTTATTTACCTTTTATATGCTTCCTTTGGGCCATATTATCAGGAAACATTCCATAAACTTTCATTCTTATGCAGATGATACTCAATTATATCTATCGATCAAACCAAAGGAGATCAACTAGCTCACAGAAATTCAAGCATGTCTCAAACACATAAAAACATGGTTGACCTGCAACTTCTTGATGTTAAACTATGATAAAACTGAAGTTATTTTACTTGGCCCTGAACCCCTTAGAGATCAATTATCTGGTGATGTGGTTTCTGTAGATGGTATTGCCCTGGCATCCTAAAGAATAGTGATATTTGTAAAGTAAGTAATATTTTAAAAATCAGATGCATCTTTTCTCAAAAAGATGCAGCAAAATTGGTTCACACGTTCCTTACTTCTAGACTAGATTACTGCAACTCCTTATTATCAGGCTGCTCCAATAAATCTCTTAGGTCCCTCCAGTTGATCCAGAATGCTGCAGCTCGTGTACTCACTAAAACTAAGAAAAGAGATCACTACTCCTGTATTAGCTGCTCTGCACTAATCAAGAATCAGATTTAAAATTCTTCTCCTAACCTACACAGCCTTGATTGGTGATGCTCCATCATATCTTAAGGAGCTTGGAGAAACATATTGCCCCACTAAGAGAGCTGCTGTCTTAAAAAGTAGGATGGGAGCCAGTGCCTTCAGTTATCAAGCTCCTCTTTTATGAAACCAGCTTCCACCTTCAGTCTGGGAGGCAGACACAGTCACCTCATTTAAGAACAGACTTAAGACTTTCCTCTTTGATAGTGCTTATAGTTAGGGCTGAATCAGGTTCACCTGGTCCAGCCCCTAGATATGCTGCTATAGGCTTATCGGCTGCTGGGGGACATTTTAGGATACACTGAGCACCTATCTCCTCTTCTCTCTCTACTTATGGATGACTTTTCATCTCCCCTTTGCACATTATTAACTTTGCTTCCTCCCCGGAGTCTTTGTGACTTCACGTCTCAGAGGGTCCATTGTACCTGGCTGGGTCTGATGCCATAGCCCTGCTGATGTGCCTCACTCACTCATCCTCTCTACCTCCATCTGCCTGATGGATTGTGGAGGTCTTGATCGTGGTTCATGCCTACTACAAACTATTCATACATGCTGTCATACTCATTGAATGTGTTGTAACTCTGTAATAATTCCTTCTGTACACATGACATCTATTGCTTCTGTCCATCCGGGGAGAGCGATCCTCCTCTGTTGCTCTCCTGAAGGTTTCTTCCCTTTTTTTCCCTGTGAAAGGGTTTTTTCTATTTTTTGGTAGTTGTTCCTGATCCAATGTGAAGGTCTGGGACAGGGATGTCATGTGTACAGATTGTAAAGCCCTCTGAGGAAAATTTGTAATTTGTGATATTGGGCTATCCAAAATCAGCTGAATTGAAAGACAACAATTACATTAAATGTGTTTATGTCCAGACCAAAACTAGCTGTGAGATAGCAAGTCCCTTTTGAAAAGAGTAAACATATTCTTTCACTAATCAGAAACAAGAAACAGAAAAGGCTTTGTGAATTTAATCACGTTTTATTTAAGCAAAAGGCATTTTAACCTAAAAGGTAGAAATGCATATATTTCCAAATGCGTGCTCAATGGGTTAGACATAAGCAATTGTTGGAAGTTACTGGGTCTCACATTTCTGCAGTAGAAATGAGAATGATGACAATTCCACACGGGAGGAAAAGTTATTTCTGCAAATGCATTTTGAATCTATACCGGTTCTCAAAAAAATGTAAATTGCCCATCTTATTGTATTGTGTAGTTATTGAAATTACCAGTTTCTTAGACACTAAAGGCCAATGTCTAAAAGAAAACGTTGGAGGCAACAGCAGGGAACGCAATATTCCAGTGTTTTTATGTTGTATATAACATCGCCCAACAAAGTTTTTATTGACACTCAAACATATGATACTTAGTAGCAGTGAGATAAAAATACTACAAAAAGCGCTTTTGTTAGAATAGAATTAAAACTAAAATATCACACATGAGATGTACTTTGTTTTGATCAGCTGAGGTAAATTCAAGTGTGACTAATCAATACTTTATTAAAGGTTAAAAATAAGCTGAGCTGACAGTAATTGTCTTGACAGTTGAGAAGGCACGACTCTTTTATTGGCTGGTTTATATAAATATAGCATGGCTGTATTTAGGCTGTTCTCCATTGGAGAAAAACCCATGAAGGCATCTGTCCAACACATGTTCTTACTTTTCAGGCTTAACTATACCACAACGGCAAACTTGCTGGTACATCATTGAGAGCACCTGATTGAGAGAATTTGCCACCTAAACAGTGTAGCACTTTCATTTTTAAACTTCACGGTATTTTCTCTCACTTCACCGAGCTGTGAGGCTGTCGGTCTTAACATAAAAAGCGCTTATCTCAACACAAACCAATACTATTGCCTAAACTCTACCTGAAAGTTAGATGGACAAGGACAAGTGTGATCAGATGGTTCAACAGTCTGTTACTGGTTAGCTTATTTGTTGAGGTTACCAATTAAATTCCTCTTTAGATAATCAAAAATCAAACATCTTGCACAAAGAAATGGACTAGCACTAAACCATGTGTATAAATAAAAGAAGGCTTCAGAGCCCACCTTTACCCGGTCGACTGTAACCATCAAACTAAAATGGAAGGAGTCTGTCAGTATGTATAGCATGCATGTATTTTGATGACTTTGACAACCGTTCAGCCGATTAACTTCACACTTGGCTGGTATTTTGTTGAGGAGCCAATGAAGTGTCAATTTTGCGCTCTTGAGATCAACAGGACATATGCATTATCTGTGCTTTAATTAAGTACACACTGCGTAGTGTATTGAGAGGAGACCCCTATTAACTGTTCACGGCTGAATGGCATGCTGGGTGAAGTTAGCTATCAGTCTATGCTTGAGTGAGCTTTTGCACACAAATAATGCATATACTCTAGCATTCCTAGGTAATATAACTTTGTCATGGCAAGTGTATTGCTAAGGACACAAGGGAGTCCAATGTGATGTTGTTTGGATGTGTAGTTCTCGAGAAAGGTGAAATAGCGGAGGTCACCTGTTGGAAACGGGCACGACACTAGATCATAAAATAACAGCATTTGTTTTTTATTGAGGGGAAATATCTAATGATTGGCATCTGAGAAGTACAAATGTGTAAGTATTGTAAAAGGTGAGTCTCTTCAATGATATGCAGGAGTACTATTACAATCTAAACTAACACAGAACAGCATATCCTGATAGGCACGTCTCATAGCCTGGCACACAAAATCATTGGCTATTAATAAAACATAAAAAGTAAATATATGTTGAGGAGCGTTAACAACATTCTCTACTTCTAGTCCTGAGGTTGGAGAAAGTTTGCATTTGCGGGTGTAATTTGTCATATATTCAAAGATAATTTAGTAAACAATTTTTATAGATTTTCGTTGAATTTTCTTGAAATTTAATTATCAACTTGTTTTTGTAGCAAGTGACACGGAACTCTAATATAAGTTTAAAGATGTTTGGTATGTTGTAGTAATGCAGGGTAAAACATTATGACAATCCTTTACTCAGGCACAAGTATAATAAACCTTGCACGTGTTTAAACCACACACGCGGCAAACCAGGACAAGGAATGAAGACCCCCTGCAAGGTAAAAAAATGTTGTGGAGCTCAGCAGTCAGTTATCATGTGACATTTCCTCTGAAACTTTAATTATGTACGTTGCTCCTTTCCTCTCCATCTTTTCCTCCACTCTGCCACCCGTCGTTGCTGTCTTAGGAGTAAGTCCAAACTGTGATGAAGTTAAAAGGTTTTAGATGAAAGACTTCAATGAACTTATTAGTTTTACCAAGAATATAATAACTAAAAAAAGTATCTTCGATTGTAAATACATTATATTTCAACATACTAGAACAAGATCAAACTGAAACCTTTCTAAAGTTAATAATTACTCTATATAATGAAGGGCTACGAGCAACAACTCTTTCAAAATCATATTGATTATTCTGATCATCTGAAGTAACACAAACTACAACAATAGTTGATGAAAAGCTTCTCCAAACACAGGGCTTGATACTCACTAATAATGATGATGATGATGATCACGATGACGGCTATCAAAATGGCCCACATCTGCAAAGGTTAATGGTACAAAAGATTTTGTGACACATAATAATTGGACTCATTTCAAATGTTCTATATAATTGCTCCACTTCAGTTCATTCAGTATGTTGTATAATGCATGTTGTATAGATAAATCAAACTGAACCATGAATTGGTTAAACATGGAATGCCATTTATGAAGGGTGAGGTTTTTTCCGGATTAATAGAATACAGACCACCTCAAGACTGAGTATGGTGTTCATTTTAGATCATGTAGTTATTTTCATTTACAGTGGGGAAAGTGGTGCGATTTTTAGTTTTGGCACCTTGCAGTTTTTCCACCAGTATTTCCTTTTCAGCTTAGCAGCACTGGTCTCGAACTGGGAGGCTCCAGCCTGAAGTGCATCTGCTCGATCATCCAGTTCAGAAAGCTTCTGATCACGCTCCAGCACTTTGTCCACATTAACACGCATAATATCCACCACCTGCTCACAAACAAGTTATTTTACAATTAATAGAATTGATTGGAAATGCCCTCATATACCAGGCTAAATGTTGACAAATGCTGAAAGTGTTGGGTAACCTCTAACACACACACATAGCCCCCCCTCCCCCACCCACACACTTCTAAAGATAATTTTTAAAGAGCTTTAAAGAGCCGACATGTGGAGGTTGAGACATTACACACATTGTAACTAGACCTCGTAAGCCAGTAATGAAAAACATGTCATACCTCATCCACCTGAGCCTGGGTCTGCTGCAAGTGCTTGTTTCCTGACACTGCGCCCGAACCATCTGTACCGGCTGCTGACCTGATGAAATTATGACAATTGTAGATATTAGCCTTCTGTGAGATTTCACAAAACAATTAATAGTTTGCATACCATGTCACTCAAACTGTACCTCGACTGTTAAGAAACATAAGATTAATAACCTTTTTTAAATTAGAAGCATACACCAAAACCAGCATGACAAAAGTCCATCAGACTCATCTTTTGGCATATCCCATAGCAATACATGAACCACAAAAAGAATGGCACCATGCCAAAGTTAAAACAGTGTATTCATCCAAAAATAGCAAGTCACAAAAGGCAAAAAAACAAACATGTATTTAGGTGATACTTATTTGTTCTTTTTATCACCATGCACACATTCCGTAACATCCAACAAGTAAAAAAGAATATTCTTCCACTATTTTATTTCCCTTTCTTATTCAAATATATTCTAAAATGTGTTATGCGTCCCAAGTTGTACACCGTTTCACAACATGAAACCAAGCAACACAACCTTACCTTTAATTGTAATTTAAATGTACCTTTTACATTCAGTGATTCATCCAAGTTTACTGTGGGCTACCAGAGCCCAAACTGACTTAGTCACAATCTTCTGTGTGATGGCAAAAACGGATATTTTGATATCAAATATGAGAAAGTAACTCAAGTGTTTGACCACAAACTTTAAGCAGATCGTCTTGTATACATTACTACTTATTTCTCCATCCAAACAGGAAAAATATTTAGATATGTGAATTACTCTGCATTGGGGAAAAAACGGTAAACCAATCAAATCGGGCACTTACGGTCATATTGTGCTGACTGGCTCTTGTCAAAGGCTTGACAACATACATACGAAATCGTGACAAGAGATAAGCACCATAAAGATTTCATGAAATTCTAACACTATAAAATCATGCCTGGAACACTGTGTCCATTATTGATCTAAAAAATTAGTTACTCGGTGAAAGGTGCATAACAATAGACATATAATCAAACTAATATAATACAAACAATAAACAAAGTGCAAGGATAGTTTCATATCATTGATAAACATAGTTTAAAACAAGCACATATTTTAAAAATGGGTTAGGTTAACTTAACTGAACTTATGCAACGTTAGGTTAACTTAACTGCACGTAACATTATGTGATTTTGAGGGTAAAAAAGAAAAGCCCGAACTCGATGAGGCTAAGCTATCATGATGCTGGCTCTAGCATTAACGCTACGCAGATATGGATTTTAGAACAGCATCATGCCATAGTTTCCTTCAACGTTCTACTTAACTAGCAACAGGTGGTTGACGTACTTTGTGTTGGGTAAAGTAACCGGGCTCTCATTTAACGCTGTGGTGGTTAGCTGAGCCACAAACTAACGATAAAGTCGTAGCACTTGTTGCGTGCTAACGTTAGTTGCTAAATTTAGGGCGTTGCTCTTTTTCTGTGATCCTGTTTCGCCAAACTACCCCCAAGGCACGTATGTTAGGAACGTTTAATATAGTATTATTTGGTTTTCTAAAACCGTTTGGTAGAAACATGATAGACTTACATTGTGAAATGAGATTTCTTTGAACAACACCGATGCTGTTTCTGGTCTAGAAGCCAAAGCTAAAGTGTCAAGCCGTAACAGTTACTGTCGACGGTTGTTAAGTCGCCTTTGAGGGCTATCGGAAATGAGAAGATACACACATATGGAAACAGATAATCAATGTGGGAAAAAAAACAGTAGGGTGGGAATTTGTACGTGTAATCGTTCTACCAAAATTGAATGGTAATTGATATACTGTCCATATAATAACTCTTAGGATAATTAATATATGAAACCTAAAATGATAAAGTCGATTTATGTATTTGACTTATTCCTCATGCATTGTGTAATCATGCACAACGTATGTAAAACTTGCTTCCCAATATAAAATATCATCTAATCTTTGCTCATATTATATGGTACATTTTGTTCCAGTTACGTATTTCCTACTAAAAAAATAAATGGTGATCTTAATACGAGAACTTGAAGGCAACATTAAAGAGACTGTAGCCTGTCGCCCTCTGTGCATAGCAACAAGTATTACAGTTCGGTAAGGGTCCGTGTTGGTCCGTGTACGTTTTGTTGGTCTGTTTTTTCCGTTTCATTCAAAATATGGAGAACGGAAATAGGTCCGTGGTCCGTGTACGGTGGTCCGTGTACGTTTTGTTAGTTTATTTTTTCGTTTAATTCGTCAAATGATAGAACGGAAGTACTTAAAATGAAAGTCAAAATAAAAGCCAGTGATATATATATTCGTATTTACAGTGTTGTATGCTGCACACACAATTCCTAATATAGATTAATCAAAGTAATGTGTCTGTGCAGAGTTATTGCTGTTATCATATTTATATTTCCACCTCATTCTGCTGTTTCTTGGACGAACACCGCAGAGCCTGTATGAGGACACGCAGAGTAAAGGGTTCACCTTTATACCACTAGATGGCAGTATACCTGTATGTAATACTAGGTTATTGATACATATGTATTTAATGCCGTTTATTTCCTCTGATATTAAATGTTCATGGTTAATTTCCAGCATAGTTGTATACATCATGTATTTATTTGTTTTATTTGTGTTATTTTGGAACTAAACACTCCTACATGGAAGAGGAGGATGAGGAAATGATGATCATGAGGCAAAACATATTGACAATTGAAAAATAAAAAAGCCGTTGATTTATTCTTATTAAGCAGCCTTCAGTTAGCACCCAGTCACAACACCACCTGTGCTTCACCTGTAACCTTCATTACGACTGTCATCATCATCATCATCATCATCATCATCATCATCATCATCAACCTGTTCTGTTGTGACTCTGCTGTCAGTGTCCTCTGACTACATCACATCATCATCATGTAGTACTTTGGTCTCCAGAAGGATTGAGCTCTGTGTTTCATGTGAACATTTTTTGAGGAGTTGACTACATGAGTTATTGTATCCGACTGAAACATGGAGAGCACAGCTACTCTCACATCTCTAAGATCGTTTATAGTAGTCAAGTGATTGTTAGGCGTCGTTGCCTGTTTTTAGCCATATGGCTATATCTCTGCATGTACATTTAGATAAGCCTATTCAGCTCTGAGCCTTCTTTAGCTCAGAGTAACAGGTCATAGCCTTGTTTAGCTCAGAGCAACAGGTTATGACCTTGTTTAGCTCAGAGTAACAGGTCACATGGACTTCGATCTGATCCAATGACATCTGCACACTTCTAGATTAGCAAAGAAAGACAATCTTTGGTATTTTCTAATTCTTTATTTCAAGCACAAGTTAAATACTCCCCTAAAAGAGGAAGCCTTCAGAATTAGTGGTAACATTGCATTGTGATTAGATGCCTGTATTTGAATTGTATTGTTGTATCTCAATTCCTCTGATTCTTCCGTCTGCAGTTAATCTGCTCGCATGATTTACATCATCAAAGTTGTGGCTTCCAAGAGATGTTCCACATCACAGCACTCATCTGTCCACAAATGAAAAGTGAAGCGAAGAAGGCAGATGTATGAACCGTCCTGACTGAGCTTCCACTAAAGCTTCATACCTGCAACAAGCTCAGGTTAAAATGGTGTTTACTTTTACTAGTTTGGAGACCCCAATAGTGCTCTCCAAGTATTTGTTAGTAGTTTTCCTATCTTTGGCGTATACAGACTTCTAAATCAAAGGAGACGTGTCCTGCTGCCTGTATAGAATCACAAAGACATGCTACCTGGAAGAGATCTGATCAATTAAATCCCTATATAGGCCAAAATAGTGTACTCAGGCTAAATGTAACCTTTGACCTTTTGTGATGTCAGGTCAAATGAATCAAATGTATACCAAAAGCAGGCTTCTTCATACCAGTGTTATTGGATGGCAACTTCATTTGTATGTAACAGTGCCATGCTGGTTTGTCCAACATGCTAAAGAGCTGGTAATCTATTGCATTGATTCCCAACCCAAGTCCAGAGGTCACTCTGAGGGGTCACGAGACGGGTAACATGGGAGTAAATATGTAAATAGAACCAATTCATCTGGTCTGGGCTCTTGGATTTAAGTGTGAAAAATCATTCACTGAGGTATGGTATACTGCCATCTAGTGGTATAAAGGTGAACCCTTTACTCTGCGTGTCATCATACAGACTCTGCGGTGTTCATTACATTACATTACATGTCATTTAGCAGACGCTTTTATCCAAAGCGACTTACAATAAGTGCATTTCAACCTAGAGTACAAACTAAGAACAACAAGAATACAGGAAGTAACATTTCCTCAACATAGTCGAACTACAAAAGTACCATAAGTAAGCGCTATTTAAGTGCCACTGAAGTGCTAATCTGTGTTTTAATCCAGATATAGTCGGAAAAGGTGTGTTTTCAGTCTCCGACGGAAGATGTAGAGACTTTCTGCTGTCCTGATGTCAGTGGGGAGCTCGTTCCACCACTGAGGAGCCAGGACAGCAAACAGTCTGGATTTCGAGTGATTAGCTCGATGTGCAGGAGTCACAAGTCGATTGGCTGTTGCCGAGCGGAGCGAACGTGCCAGGGTGTACGGTGTGACCATATCCCGGATGTAGACGGGGCCCGATCCGTTTAGAGCACGGTACGCCAGGACCAGTGTTTTGAAGCGGATGCGAGCAGCCACCGGTAACCAGTGGAGAGAGCGGAGGAGCGGAGTGGTGTGGGTGAATTTCGGGAGGCTGAAGACCAGTTGAGCTGCTGCATTCTGGATGAGCTGCAGATAGGCCGTAAGGTGAACACTGTTTTCGTTTCAACCCGCTCCACAGTCGCGCATCTACACAATCGTTAGCTCATAAAAAAGAACGAGTTGTGCTAACCAACCAAAAAAAAGTTCGTCGCTGAATTTGCCGTCGATTCTCGATGAGACTATGTTTTATGCCGAACTAGTTTCTTCAGAGCGTAATAGGATCTTGGTCACGAGGGGTGGCACGGTTCGACACGTGATCGGTCTACACCAATGAGGTAGCTGTTTTTTGTCAACAGAACGGCGAGATGGCGGCTCCCGTGGTTGGATTCAACGTTACCGATAAAGAGGAAAACACCCTTAAAAGTGGGCTAAATGGATTCTAAATAGTGCTGTATACATAGCCGCGTCCAATAAGAACAATGAGGCAAATATACGATCATGTTATGCTTATGTTAAGTCATTTAGATCAAGTTTGACATACCTGGGAATACACCTTACTGACGATCTAACATGGACTGTGAACACCCAGCACACACTGAAGAAATCAAGGCAAAGACTGTACTTCCTACCTCAGTAGGAAGTACAGTCTTTGGCAGTAAAAGGCAGTAATTGTACTTATACCAATGACCATTTGTTCGTTCGTTCATTCATTCTTCCACAAATGAAAACAACACTGATGAACAAAAGAAACAATCTTTATGAAAAATATGACATATATAAAACTGTACAAAACTACAAAAGAAATAACATATTAAGGATGCTCAGTCCTCACTGTCAGTGTCAGGGCAGTTGTCTTCCAGTTGCTCGGTGTCTTTGGTGTTGGCACAATTACAGCAACGACATAAGTCTGTGCAACACAATCCTGCAGAAAAACAGGAACATCTTCCTGTCTCACAGGCACCTTTGCAGCCGCAGTGTATGACATGCAAAACACTGTCAGGGGCCGGATTTCTGGTCATCCAGGTGATGTGCAAGGTCCCATCCTCTATTTGCCAACCATATCCAGCAGGTGATGGAGCACTTATTTTTTGTTTGCGACAGGACCTCATTATTGCAGCCTGGTAGTTTGCCCTTTTGCAGTGCTGTTGGAGGGCATCAGTAGTTGGGGGAATGCATATTTCTGGCAAGGCTGATGATGCCATACAGAAAGCCTTGTACCTAGCTTCATTTACATTATCGGCAGCTGGCTGATCATATAAGTGGCACACATACTGGCAAAGAAGTGCAAATGTTGACTGCTCCAAGTTAAAGTGAGTACCTAAACTTTTAAAAGCCTTTAGGTACTCACCTTTCTCACATGCAACAGAAAATGTCTTTTTTTCCCCTTTGCCATAAAAGGCACTTGTGGAGTCACACCCAGAGAATGTGTGAATTCCGATCAAGGCTGAACACACACTGGTTCCGAGAGCTGATGACACCTTGGTAATGTCAATGGTTGACAGGGTCTCTGCAAAAACCAGCTCGCAGATGTTGCGCTTGGTGGGGATGTGAAACACCAGCTGGGGGAAATCACGAGCCAGCCTCTTCTTCAACATATCCTGTCTGCAACAAAACAAAACAGTGACAATTAAGAGTCACAGGAGTATCATGAAAAGCAGAGAGTGGTGCAGGTGGTACAAGACATTACAGGCTAGAACCTATCTGCCATACAGCACATTGAACACCAAAGATGCCCAAGAAAGACACACACACACACACACACACACACACACAGTCTTTTTCGCTATACAGGCCCGGCTATGGTTTAGATGGACTACCCTTTCCCGAGGTCCCACAGCTTTGGCAGTTAGGTTCAAACACTTTTAAAAATCTGAAAAAAATTCAGCTGACTTTAGATTTGAGATACACAGCACACAACTTCATACACAGCCACCTACTTATATGGTGGTATAGGCAGACATTTCTTTTTTGACAAAAGTGTGGTTTATAAGGACTAAAAAAACACTGTTGGGTCTTTAAAGGGACAATAACCCCGCCTCCTCATTAACATAATACACACTAACCTGACAAGACACAGTATTACTGGAACAGTCAATTTAATATCAAAATAAATCTTATTAGATGACCAAATTGGAGGCATGCACGTTGCCCCCCTCCAGAGTGAGCCAGTACGTGGATAAATAGATGGATACATCTCTCCATCTACGCAGAGAGAACCAGCCAGTGACTGAACACCCTGGCTTCAATCTCTGGCTTTCATTAAACATGAAAAACACAACAAAGAGCTGGGGCGCTTTATCATTTAGTTTATTGCTGTATCCAGACTTTAGTGGTTAGTAAACAATACTTTTTTAAGATACAAACAATCGAGGAACAAGCCTATAGTGGGATGTAAACAATACTTTTTAAAGCTAGAAACAACCGAAGAGAATGACAGAGCGAGAAAGAGTGAGACACAAAGACAGTGATAGAGACACACATAGACACAAAGAAAGAGAGACAGACACAGAGACACACATAAAGATAGAGAGACAGAGACAGTGAGGAGACAGAGAGAGAGACATAAAGATAGAGAGACAGATACAGTGAGAGAGAGACATAAAGATAGAGAGACAGTGAGGAGACAGAGAGAGACATACATACAGAAAGAGACAGTGAGGAGACAGAGAGAGAGACATACATAAAGACAGAGAGACAGAGACAGTGAGGAGACAGAGAGACAGATACAGTGAGAGAGAGACATAAAGATAGAGAGACAGTGAGGAGACAGAGAGAGATATACATAAAGATAGAGAGACATAGACAGTGAGGAGACAGAGAGATATACATAAAGATAGAGAGACATAGACAGTGAGGAGACAGAGAGAGAGATACATAAAGATAGAGAGACATAGACAGTGAGGAGACAGAGAGAGACATACATAAAGATAGAGAGACATAGACAGTGAGGAGACAGAGAGAGACATACATAAAGACAGAGAGACAGAGACAGTGAGGAGACATACATAAAGATAGAGAGACAGAGACAGTGAGGAGACAGAGAGAGACATACATAAAGATAGAGAGACAGAGACAGTGAGGAGACTGAGAGAGAGAGACATACATAAAGATAGAGAGACAGAGACAGTGAGGAGACAGAGAGAGAGACATACATAAAGACAGAGAGACAGTGAGGAGACAGAGAGAGAGACATACATAAAGATAGAGAGACAGAGACAGTGAGGAGACATACATAAAGATAGAGAGACAGAGACAGTGAGGAGACAGAGAGAGACATACATAAAGATAGAGAGACAGAGACAGTGAGGAGACAGAGAGAGAGAGACATACATAAAGATAGAGAGACAGAGACAGTGAGGAGACAGAGAGAGAGACATAAAGATAGAGAGACATAGACAGTGAGGAGACAGAGAGAGAGACATACATAAAGATAGAGAGACATAGACAGTGAGGAGACAGAGAGAGACAGAGACAGTGAGGAGACAGAGAGAGACATACATAAAGATAGAAAGACAGAGAGAGAGAGACATAAAGACAGAGAGACAGTGAGGAGACAGAGAGAGACATACATAAAGACAGAGACATAGACAGTGAGGAGACAGAGAGAGAGACATACATAAAGATAGAGAGACATAGACAGTGAGGAGACAGAGAGAGATACATAAAGACAGAGAGACAGAGACAGTGAGGAGACAGAGAGAGACATACATAAAGATAGAGACAGACAGTGAGGAGACAGAGAGAGAGAGACATAAAGATAGAGAAACAGAGACAGTGAGGAGACAGAGAGAGACATACATAAAGACAGAGAGACAGAGACAGTGAGGAGACATACATAAAGATAGAGAGACAGAGACAGTGAGGAGACAGAGAGAGAGACATACATAAAGAGAGAGAGACAGAGACAGTGAGGAGACTGAGAGAGAGAGACATACATAAAGATAGAGAGACAGAGACAGTGAGGAGACAGAGAGAGAGAGACATACATAAAGATAGAGACAGTGAGGAGACAGAGAGAGAGAGACATACATAAAGATAGAGACAGAGACAGTGAGGAGACAGAGAGAGACATACATAAAGATAGAGAGACATAGACAGTGAGGAGACAGAGAGAGAGACATAAAGACAGACACAGAGGGACATAAACAATTTGGAGACAGAGAGAGACATAAAGACACAGACAGACACGCATAGAAAGTAAGGATACAGAGAGAGACATCAGACAGACAGAGAGACATATCCATGGAGGAGACAGAGAGAGAGAGATACATAGAGACAGACATAGACAATGAGGAGACAGAGGGAGACATAAAGACAGACACAGAGGGACGTAGACAATAAAGAGACAGATATAAAGACAAGAGACAGACACATCGAGACGTAGACAGTCAGGAGAGAAAGACACAGAAAGACATAGATAATGAGGAGACAGAGGGACATAGACAATAAGGAGACAGAGATATAAAGACAGACACAGAGACATAAACAGTGAGGAGAGAGACACAAAGAGAGACAGAGAGAGACATAAACAGTGAAGGGACAAAGAGAGAGACATGGAGAGACATAGACAGTGAGGAGAGAGAGACAGAGATCGATAGAGAGACATAAAGACAGTGAGAGACAGATAGTGTTGCTTTGTGGTTTACCATAAACATAACAGTAATCGTTTGTGGTTACTTGTTGTCTGTTAAGTTCAACTTCACAATTTTCCTGTGTTGAGTCGTTGGTAACTCGAGGTTTCAGCAGCATTGGAAGTGATTTGAAGAGTTGGGCGATCTTTTGACGACTGGGATGCTTGTGTCTGACCCATGAGATGCTCCAGCGTCAGGTAGTACTGGTTTCACTTGAATCCGTCCTGGTTTCAACTGATGAGGCGTAATGGGGATGCTTGCATCGGAATCATCATAATCATCATCGTCGTCATCTTGTGTTTCCGAGTCCGGTGTGCATTCCTCATCGGACATGCACTCCAGAAACTGGTAAGAAAACAAAGGATTTAAAATGATAGACAGCTAAAGACCAACAACAAACCACATGTGCTCTGTTCTGTGTTCCACTCACCTGTGATGGGTGTTGGTTATCATTTGTAACTCTTCTGAGGATTGATGCCAGAACAAACTGGAAGACATTTTGAATATATAGTACAAGTTTAAATACCACAGTTGTTCCTGTCAGAGCAATACAGAGATCTGGAATACATGAACATGCAAAATGTCCCTTTATAGAGATAATTGTTGCCCATGTTTACACTTTTAAGTGTAACAGCTGGTGTATTGGAAAAGAACCTCTAGCATTAAACCATAAGAGATCTTGTCAGTACCAATAAGGCAAAAATAAAACACTTTAAAGTAATTTCAATGATATACTTACACTTCACAATTTTGGAAATAGTTGATATAGCATCCTATGCTGTGAATTAAGGATTATTTGTCATAAGTGTTTCATTATAGAATGGTTTGTACATTTGAACACAGCAAATATACCGACCTAATACCCCAAGACGCACTTTGTACCAATCCACGAAATATCTTATCTCTGCATTCATAGCCACGCCACTTGGAGGATACAGGTCCCAAACATTGAACATACTTGTCCAAGGAGGATATTGTTGTGCACACCAGGTGATGCTTGACACTGGTCCAAAAAAAGATTTTATGACATTTGATTAAAAAAAGACCAAAAGAGACTGGGTGGACCGTTATAATTACAGATGTAAAAGGGTTTTAAAAAGATCCCGAGGTAAAGATATTTATCAAACTTCATGGAGGTTTAAGATATTCCATAGAGTTTGTTTAATGTCATCTGACTCCAGAGATGAATGAAAGGCAGAATAGTGTTTAGAGTAGTTCACAGTTATAGAATGTCAATTCTGACTGTCTAGTGTCCTCATATATCATTGTCCCTATATACCATATGAGGTGGTTACACACACACACACACAGTAGTTATAGAAGGTTGATTCTGAATGTCTAGTGTCCTCATATATCATTGTCCCTATATACCATATGAGGTGGTTACACGCACACACAGTAGTTATAGAATGTCGATTCTGATTGTCTCTTGTCCTCATATAACCCTGTCCATCCAAACCATATGAGGAGACTACACACACATACACACACAGACGCACACATAAACAGGATTTAATGTTTTGTTCACACATAATGTAATGAAACTTAAGTTTAGACTTGCTTACCTCTTCAACCCTGTTGAGGAGACCAAGTTGTGTGAATGTTGGATTCAGGCCATCCACAGAGGTCTCAAGCTGGTCAGTTTCGTCCCTCAGAGCAGACTCAATCAGCTCACTGTTATCATCTGGAGCAGAAAAGGGGTAGAAAGAGACAGTAAATAGGATGTGGAACTGTACCATCAAGTGTTGTAATAGATGATCATCTCAGGGAATCATGAACGTGAGAGGTCCTCCGCTCCGACTAAGTCAGTGCTCGGGCCCTAATAATAAAAAAATATACATTTTCAAAATGTACAATCTGGTTAAAGTCATTTATGAACCAACAGCCTTTTTTTGTCCTGAGCAAGTCCTTAAAGGACTTATTTGCTCTGCTTTGCCATGAGCCTTTTCCCGACAGTCTTTTCTGCCTCTTGCTAGGGTTGTCACAATACCAACATTATAACTACGATACCTGCCATAAATATCATGATAACCGATACCACGATACCAGAATTTTATACAATACCACACATTTTGATACTGGTAAATTGATCTATAATAGTAATCAAAAAAAGTGGGCTTTCCTTCACTGTCTGCAATTTAGACACAGTACTTCCAAAAAGCCACGGACGGCCAGCAAAAGCGCCTCTGCACTTGATGCCATGTCTCCCATCACTCGCTGTGAGTGATCGCTGCCTTGTGTGTGTGTGTGGGCACTGGGCAGTCCACCCCCTTGCAGTCAATGCGTGCTGGCAGTGTCACAGGTAGCGGAGCAGTGAATGCGCTCTGATCTACACGATTCACGTTGACATATTTTGATTTAAAACGGCAGATTTTGAATGAGAACCATCCTACTGTTGACAAAAAGAATCAGGAACAGGCCCGATTCTACTGTTGGTTCTCTTTGCAAAGCTTGGAAATGTACATCTGACACATCTCTATTTGTTACTAATATTGAATTTAAAAAAAAGATACAACTAAATTAATCTTATGACACATTTGATTAAAAAAAGAACAAAAGAGACTGGGTGGACCGTCATAATTACAGATGTAAAAGGGTTTTAAAAAGATCCCGAGGTAAAGATATTTATCAAACTTCATGGAGGTTTAAGATATTCCATAGAGTTTGTTCAATGTCATCTGACTCCAGAGATGAATGAAAGGCAGAATAGTGTTTAGAGTAGTTCACATAGTTATAGAATGTCAATTCTGACTGTCTCGTGTCCTCATATATCATTGTCCCTATATACCATATGAGGTGGTCACACACACAATAGTTATAGAAGGTTGATTCTGAATGTCTAGTGTCCTCATATAACCCTGTCCATCCAAACCATATGATGAGACTACACACACATACACACACATGAAGAGGATTTAATGTTTTGTTCACACATAATGTAATGAAACTTAAGTTTAGACTTGCTTACCTCTTCAACCCAGTTGAGGAGACCAAGTTGTGTGAATGTTGGATTCAGGCCATCCACAGAGGTCTCAAGCTGGTCAGTTTCGTCCCTCAGAGCAGACTCAATCAGCTCACTGTTATCATCTGGAGCAGAAAAGGGGTAGAAAGAGACAGTAAATAGGATGTGGAACTGTACCATCAAGTGTTGTAATAGATGATCATCTCAGGGAATCATGAACGTGAGAGGTCCTCCGCTCCGACTAAGTCAGTGCTCGGGCCCTAATAATAATAAAAAATATACATTTTCAAAATGTACAATCTGGTTAAAGTCATTTATGAACCAACATCCTTTTTTTGTCCTGAGCAAGTCCTTAAAGTACTCATTTGCTCTGCTTAGCCATGAGCCTTTTCCCGACAGTCTTTTCTGCCTCTTGCTAGGGTTGTCACAATACCAACATTATAACTACGATACCTGCCATAAATATCATGATAACCGATACCACGATACCAGAATTTTATACAATACCACACATTTTGATACTGGTAAATTGATCTATAATAGTAATCAAAAAAAGTTGGCTTTCCTTCACTGTCTGCAATTTAGACATAGTACTTCCAAAAAGCCACGGACGGCCAGCAAAAGCGCCTCTGCACTTGATGCCATGTCTCCAATCACTCGCTGTGAGTGATCGCTGCCTTGTGTGTGTGTGTGTGGGCACTGGGCAGTCCACCCCCTTGCAGTCAATGCGTGCTGGCAGTGTCACAGGTAGCGGAGCAGTGAATGCGCTCTGATCTACACGATTCACGTTGATGACATATTTTGATTTAAAACGGCAGATTTTGAATGAGAACCATCCTACTGTTGACAAAAAGAATCAGGAACAGGCCCGATTCTACTGTTGGTTCTCTTTGCAAAGCTTGGAAATGTACATCTGACACATCTCTATTTGTTACTAATATTGAATTTTTAAAAAAGATACAACTAAATTAATCTTATGACACATTTGATTAAAAAAAGAACAAAAGAGACTGGGTGGACCGTCATAATTACAGATGTAAAAGGGTTTTAAAAGATCCCGAGGTAAAGATATTTATCAAACTTCATGGAGGTTTAAGATATTCCATAGAGTTTGTTCAATGTCATCTGACTCCAGAGATAAATGAAAGGCAGAATAGTGTTTAGAGTAGTTCACATAGTTATAGAATGTCAATTCTGACTGTCTCGTGTCCTCATATATCATTGTCCCTATATACCATATGAGGTGGTCACACTCACACACACAATAGTTATAGAAGGTTGATTCTGAATGTCTAGTGTCCTCATATAACCCTGTCCATCCAAACCATATGATGAGACTACACACATACACACACAGACGCACACATGAAGAGGATTTAATGTTTTGTTCACACATAATGTAATGAAACTTAAGTTTAGACTTGCTTACCTCTTCAACCCAGTTGAGGAGACCAAGTTGTGTGAATGTTGGATTCAGGCCATCCACAGAGGTCTCAAGCTGGTCAGTTTCGTCCCTCAGAGCAGACTCAATCAGCTCACTGTTATCATCTGGAGCAGAAAAGGGGTAGAAAGAGACAGTAAATAGGATGTGGAACTGTACCATCAAGTGTTGTAATAGATGATCATCTCAGGGAATCATGAACGTGAGAGGTCCTCCGCTCCGACTAAGTCAGTGCTCGGGCCCTTATCAAGAGGCTCTGGAATCCTTCTTTGAAAAGGCCCGAAAAATCCACTGCAGTGACAAAATGTGCACCCTTTGTTGTGGTCATGAAAATAAATGAACACCAAAATGTTTCAAGTGTTTGTGTCGGTCGGTCTGGTCCCCCCCCCCTGAAGCTGTAAACCTAGGGGAAACACTGACACCCATTAGTAGTAAGTGAGGTAAAGAAAAATGTATTCTGAGATAAATCGTGATTCTCTTTTGAAAGAATGACAACACGCAGAAACTAAATTGTCAACGTTATGATCTCCTGTAATAAACCTGTGACCCCGGGATGTCCGTTCCTCACCGCTGCCCCTGAACGCAACAGACGTAATACATTTGCATTACTTGATTACACTCTAAACAAGGCTAAATACTAGCAGCGTTTTTGTGAGGGCTGCTGAGGTTGAGCAGTCGAATATGGATACAATCTTACACCGTGTTTCTGACCCCTAGGCTTACAACTTCAGGGGGGAGGGACCGACAAACACAAACCAGTATTTCCATACCATTATAACAGGGTGGCCCCCCTGAAATTGTATCTATAGTGCCAGATTACAACAAGAGTAATTTGAGGGTCTACACAAGGAGTGGGCAATTATTTTTCCCAGAGGGCCACATGAAGAACAGAAAATATTGTGGAGGTCCAGGCCAATCGCCTAATAGGGCGGTGCAGTCACATGGGTCTGATGTTCCTTATGCCGAGGAGCAATACTCTGGATGCAGCTGTCAGTTAATTTTACAACTCTAAAACTCTTGTCGTACAAACCATGTCTCCGGCGACAGAAAGTGACATGCCAAATTCAAATTAAAGTTAACACTTTCCGACGTAATTCCAAAGGATTCGGAATGCTAAGAAGCGGAGCGTTTCAGTGGTATGCGGTACATTACGGCAATCGTAAGATATTTGGCGAGCTTGCCTGTGAGGAAAGGGTGGAAGTGAGCAGAGAGCAAGCTGGAATCGCAGCCTGATACGTCGGCAGAAAGCATGGCACAGTGCTGTAACACTTCTCCGTTCGAAACACAATGACGGCAACAGAGCAGCATCTATGTTTCTTTATGCTTATTTATTGCTCAGCGCTCCTTTAAGCTTTGTGTGTGCGCTCTTCTGCAGCAGAAGGCGTTACAGCGGTCTTTACGTAAAGTCGGAGGATACCGTGTGTATCTGCCGTGTTCTGCTCCAGGAGAGTGACACACACAGCCTCAAAGAGCGCTGAGCAATAAATAAGCATTGAGAAACATAAATGCTGGTCTGATGCCATCATCTTGCTTCGAAACTCAAGTCGGGAATGGAGAAGCGTTACAGCGGTCTTTACCATAACTTATAATAAGTATAATACTCGCGGGCGGATTAAAAGCCCAACGGTCAGATACGCAAAGTTTGGAAATGTAACCCTCCATTTGATATATCTCTGCAATTTATTTACAATATTGAATACAAAAAAAGATAAATTAACTAAATTAATCTGTTTTTTAATTATGAAGAATCAGACAGCCACAGTGAGAAAAAAATAAATTATGTGTAGAAAGATGTTGACGCATAAAGAGGAATTTACACCGTAATATGTAGCTTAAAACATAAAACTACAAATATGACTTACCTTTTCATATCTTTTGAGCAGACTAGTTGATGCACCTGGAGATCTCTTTTCTTGCCTCTTACTTGTTGACACCTTTTGAGTACTCTGAGAAGGCTCGGATGTAGATGGACGCTCACCCTGCCTCCCGTCCGAAGACTTTCCTTCAGATTTCTGAAGCTATTAACAATAAACATCAATCCAACGGGATCAGGTCAAAACTGAATAATCAATACAGCAGAAACTTTGATATTTGTAGGTAGCAACATTTCTTTTTCACCTCATCAACCAACAATGTCAATAACCGTTTTAATACTGTCAAAGATAATTGTAAATTAATGTAAAATCAAAGCTACTTGGACATCATTAAGCATTATTCATGGATGTGACATATCATATGGTATAAGCATTTCCTTTAGAAAGAACTTTAAAAGTAACATTTTGACTACCTTGCATCTCCACGGCCAATCCGAGTCACCATAATTATAGGTGACCTCCTCTCCTTGACTGATGTCTCGTGTTGCAAACAAACACAGATGGGGCTTCCCTTGTATGTTTAGGTACTTCATCTTGGCATTGGGGTTGACATTATTATCGTTCACAAGTCTTCCAAGTGACCCATCCTCTTTTGCTGCATCAAAACTACAAAAACAAAAGTATATCAGTTTCATAACAGTAAATATATAAAATAAAGGCAAAGTGTCATTGAATTTGGATTAGACGAAGCATTGACACAATACGCACCACCATAGTTTTCCATTAAAATAGAACTCGAACATGAACACCTTCAGGCAGTCGTTATGAAGTCTCTGTCTCCGTTCACATTCTTGCTGGCTTATTAATTCACCTCTATATTCCAACAGAAAGTCTCCCTTTTCAAATAGAGCAGAGGTGAAGATGCCACGACCTATTCCACACAGAGAAAAAACGTTTGTTAAGTTTATTCCTACTATAATCATGGTTACAAAATTAGAACATTCAACTTACCTTTGAAGGCATTGATGTATTTGATGTCAAGTCCCACTTTGTCCCCTCCAGTATCAATGTAAAAGTTGGCATCAGCCTTTGGATTTAGGCGTCTTCGCCGGTGCATATTCTCTTGCTGAAATGACCAAAGAAGATGGTTGTCAGGATTATTATCTTCATTTATAGAACATGCATGATCAGAACATATTCTATATCCATTTAAACTAGTAATAAACTTGGATAAAATAAGAAAATGAATAACTGCTCCATTCACATTTTTATTTGACACTGCTTCACAGATTTACATATTAAGAATATCTTTAGACTATCTAAGATTAACTGTAGAAGTAAGGTAAGCCCCTTGCTTTGTTTGTTTCTTCCAAACCTGTCTACATGGACTGCTAATCATCCTCTCTGAAGGCCCAGAGTAAACATACCATCAACATTAGCTTAGTGCTAGCAGCTCAGGGAGCAAGCTGCAGGTGATTCAGTCAAGACTGGTGAGGAGATGTGATGTAAGCTACAATGGCATGCTAACGTCAACCTTTTACCTTGTATCAAGCCACATAGTATGTTCACTAGCAAGCTAACGTTAGCAAACGAGCGCTAGCTAGCGTTAGCACGTTCGCAAGCTAGCGGTTAGCACGGTCGCTAACAGCAGCAAGCTAACACGCCATGTGGCTCGACACAGGCCGTGACAATGATAAAGCACGAGATAACACGAGCTAAACCACCACGTGAATCGACTGTCCTTAACCAGAGGGCCTGCTAGCATAGCTCACCTCACTCATCTCATTCAGTCTTCACCACCTGGAGCTAGCTCCGTTTTATACTTACACATATAAATGACACGTTCTCATCTACTCCAGTCTTAACCGAATCACCTGGAGCTAGCTCCGCTTTATATTTACACATATAAAAGCTTACCTGGTGGTGTTTAATCCTTCATCCTTCATCGGTGCATGCTCTCTGCCTGTCTGTTTAAAGGTCCACGCACCTGGTCCTTGACGTTGGTACGCCCCCCCCCCGACGTCACTCCCACGCGGGAAAAAACAGCCAATCACAAGAAAGGGCGTGAAATTGTCACGTGTGTATCGAAATGTGTATCAAACTGCACCAGCATCCTCACGCCGATAGATGTCGCTGTTCTATACACTGGGATACACAAAAAGTAGGTCAGGTGGTAAAAATGGACTTTGCACGAAAAAGAGAGGGTATGTTAGTTAGACAGTTTTAAGACGTTTAAGCTCTTTGTTTTAGCCGGACCTCGGCATGGTCCGGCTAATCCTAAAGTCCGGTTGTTGCTGGTGTGTATTCAAAAGTCCGGACACACGCGCACACACACACACACACACACACACACACACACACACACACACACACACACACACACACACACACACACACACACACACACACACACACACACACACACACACACACACACACACACACACACACACACACACACACACACACACACACACACACACACACACACACACACACACACACACACACACACACACACACACACACACAGCAAGAATTAAAAACAGTTTCTCAGGCCTGTCACA
Organism: Pseudoliparis swirei; assembly: GCF_029220125.1. Taxonomy (NCBI): domain Eukaryota; kingdom Metazoa; phylum Chordata; class Actinopteri; order Perciformes; family Liparidae; genus Pseudoliparis; species Pseudoliparis swirei. The sequence continues at coordinate 19,101,464 of NC_079405.1, forward strand.
CACATGTTGTGTAAAGCTGGACTTGCACATGACAAATAATAAGACGTGAGAGAAAAATGCATTTCAGTTACCTGTAGTTTGAAGCATCAAGACCTTCATTTGCTTTCACCAGTTCAACGAAGGCCTTCCTCAGCTGGCCCATTCTCAGCACCTCTTGGTTGACAAGCAGCCTTTGGCGAATGATCCTTTCACAGAATATCTTATAGCTGACATCAAACGTGGGCTCAATCCTAGAACACATATGAATGAGAAGGAAATAAATGAATATGTGTTGTGATTGTGTGTACATACAACAGAATGCGGATTGAATGTTTACTTATGCAATGTTAAGTTAGTAGCTCCTTGAAATGCAATATAATAAATAACTTACTGTTCTTTCTCTGGTTTTTCAGGCCTCATCAAAAACCTGGTGTAGCCTACTGATTATAACAGCTTTTGTGGTACTGCACCTCCAGAGCCACACAGTCTGTCTTTTATATGCAAAAAAATACTTTGGTCCTCCTTCAACTCGGCAGCTTTCTGCAATTGGCCTTAACAAAACAAAAAGGATAGCTCAATGAGTTTGTTGACATATCTCACACATAATTGTACCTTTCAGTCACTCAACCACAGTGTGTGTGTGTGTGTGTGTTTACCTGCTGTTTATGTTTCAGCCTTTGACAGAGTATCCCTTTGTAGTTTGCCTGCTCGGTTGACGAACTTCTCCTTCTTTCCACCTTTGCCATGGATTTTTTGTCCGTAAATCTACGGTAGCACGTGTGATGGCAGCCAGCATCCTCGGGAATATTGTCAAACTCCACATCAACACAGTGTTTGAAGTTCTCAGCCACGTCCCGAGACTCACCGTCCAACCCGAGCCACGTTTGTAGGCTTGTCCTGTATGTATTCCATCGTGTAGTGGTGAAATAATGTACCTCCTCGTGCTTGACTGAAGTAATATGCATAAAACAATTTGTTTTTTGATTTATTAATATATTCCGGTGTATTTTCTTCGTCTTCCGTACTGCTCGAGGACGCCATCTTGCCATTCTGTTGCCTCATTGTTCTTATTGGACGCGGCTATGTATACAGCACTATTTAGAATCGATTTAGCCCACTTTTAAGGGTGTTTTCCTCTTTATCGGTAACGTTGAATCCAACCACGGGAGCCGCCATCTTGCCATTCTGTTGACAAAAAGCAGCTACCTCATTGGTGTAGACCGATCACGTGTCGAACCGTGCCACCCCTCGTGACCAAGATCCTATTACGCTCTGAAGAAACTAGTTCGGCATAAAACATAGTCGCATCGAGAATCGACGGCAAATTCAGCGACGAACTTTTTTTTGGTAGCTAAGCACGACTCTTTCTTTTTTATGAGCTAAATATTGTGTAGATGCGCAACTGTGGAGCTGGATTCATTTTCTAAAGGACTTTTCGATGTTCACCTTGCGGCCTAAGAGGTCGGATGGCCTTAGCAGGTAGACCAGCCAGGAGGGAGTTGCAGTAGTCAAGGCGTGAAATGACCAGAGCCTGGATCAGAACCTGCGCCGCCTTCTGAGTAAGAAGAGGCTGTATTCTCCTGATGTTGTGCAGCATGTACCTACAGGAACGCGTTGTCGCAGTGATGTTGGCCGTTAGGGAGAGTTGACTGTCTAGTGTCACCCCGAGGTTCCTGGCAGTCAGGGTAGGGGCCAACACGGAGCTGTTGAAGGTGGTAGTCAGGTCATGGGTGGGGGAGCCTTTCCCTGGAAGGAATAGTAGCTCAGTCTTGTCAGGGTTGATCTTCAGGTGGTGAGCAGACATCCACTGAGAGATGTCAGTCAGACAGGCAGAGATTCGTGCCGCCACCTGTGTTTCGGACGGTGGAAACGAGAAGATCAGTTGGGTGTCGTCAGCATAGCTATGGTAGGAGAAGCCATGCGAACGAATGACAGAGCCGAGAGAATTTGTGTACAGAGAGAAGAGGAGGGGACCCAGGACAGAGCCTTGAGGAACCCCAGTAGTGAGAGGACAAGGATCAGACACAGATCCTCTCCAAGTTACCCGGTAGGTGCGGTCGTTAAGGTAGGAAGAGAAAAGCGCGAGTGCAGTGCCTGAGATCCCCAGGTCCTGAAGAGAAGAGATCAGGATCTGGTGATTCACGGTGTCAAATGCTGCAGAAAGGTCGAGAAGGATAAGGACAGAGGAGAGAGAGGCTGCTCTAGCAGTGTGAAGCTGCTCAGAGACAGCCAGTAGGGCAGTCTCTGTCGAGTGGCCGGCCTTGAATCCAGGCTGGTGAGGGTCAAGAAGGTTGTTACTGTGGAGATAGGAGGACACTTGGTTAAAGATAGCTCGCTCCAGAGTTTTGGAGAGAAAAGGAAGAAGAGAGACCGGTCTGTAGTTGCTGACTTCAGACGGGTCGAGCGTGGGTTTCTTCAGGAGAGGGTTGACTCTCGCCTCCTTCAGAGAGTTGGGGAAACAACCAGTTGAGAGTGAGCTGTTAATAAGATGGGTGAGAAAGGACAGAAGATCAGGAGCAATAGCCTGGAGAATGGGAGACGGGACGGCGTCAAGGGCGCAGGTGGTCGGTCGGGCGGAGGTCACCAAGCTAAGAACTTGATTGGGAGACAAGGGGGTGAAAGAGGAAAGAGAGGGGGATGAAGAAGTTAGTGTTGGTGAGGTGATAGAAGATGGATTTGTAAAGGAGGAGTGTATGTCATCTATCTTGTTTGTAAAGTAGTCGACAAAGTGGCTCGGCAAAAGGGTGGAAGGAGGAGGGGGACAGGGGGGATCAAGGAGGTTGGAAAAGATAGAGAAGAGTTTTTTGGGGTTAGAGAAGGAAGACTGAATTTTGGTCAGGTAGAACGAGCTTTTGGCTGCAGAGATAGAGGTAGAGAATGAGGAGAGGAGAGATTGATAGAAGAGCAAGTCTTCCGCTTGATTCGATTTGCGCCATTTTCTTTCTGTCGCTCGCAGGGTGGCTCTCTCGGCGAAAACCGAGTCCGACAACCACGGAGCCGGAGAGGATTTCCGAACCGGTCGTGTCTTAAAAGGACAAAGAGAATCAAGAGATGAAGACAGGGAAGAGAGGAGAGTGTCTGTGGCAGAGTTAGGCTGCATGAGTGAGAAGCAGTCAGTTGAGGGGAGAGCAGATAGGACAGAGGAGGCCAGGGAGGAGGGACAGAGGGTGCGAATGTTGCGCGTACAGGTGCAGAGTCTGTAGATATGGGTGGGTTGTCAGTACCAGAGAGCGAGAGAGAGTAAGAGATGAAGAAGTGGTCAGAGACATGGAGAGGAGTTACAGTGAGGTTAGAGGTAGAGCAGTTTCTTGTGAAAATGTAGTCAAGGTGGTTGCCGGCTTTGTGAGTAGGAGGGGAGGGACTGAGTGAGAGGTTAAAGGAAGACAGTAAGAGTAAGAGATCACATGACTTCTGTCTGGATGTTGAAGTCACCCAGAAGGATGAGCGGGGGGCCGTGTTCCGCGAAGTTCGATAGGAGGACGTCTAGCTCTTCCAAGAAATCTCCCAAAGAACCAGGGGGACGGTAGAGAACAACAATGTGAAGTTGAACCGGATGAGTAACGGTCACAGCATGAAACTCAAAGGTCAGTGGGAAAAGAGTGGGAGCGGGTAGGGAGCGAAACACCATGTGGGTGAGATGAGTAAACCTGTACCTCCACCCCGACCAGAGGGTCTGGGTGTGTGGCTGAAGGAGAAGGCCGAGGAGAGAGCAGCCGGGGTAGACGTGTTGTCTGCTGTGATCCAGGTCTCAGTGAGAGCCAGGAAGTCAAGCGACTGCTCCACAGCAAAGCCAGAGATGAAGTCGGCCTTGCAGTTGGCTGACTGACAGTTCCAGAGGCCTCCTGTGACCAGGTGCTGGGTGTGAGTAGAACGGGTAGGAAGGATAACAGAGGAGGGGTTCCGGTACATGAATGAGCGAGTCCTATAGTAACTACGAGTAGAGATACGCACAGGTATGGAGAAGACACACATATTCACAAAATGGGGAAAATACTCATCCTCCAACGGAAGACTCCAACGTCTTTGTCCTCCGAGTCACGCTGACGCTACAGCTGATGCGAAAAACCCCAGCCGGTTATGAGCCCAAGTTAGTGCCAATTACCTCCAGCCGCGCTGACACCGCCCCTTGGCTTTTGGTATTCAAATGACACTCAATAGAAACCAGGTGATGATCGCTCGTCCAATCAGTGAAGATTCAGGTGTCGGAACACAGGACACACCTCTCTACCAAAACAACTCCTTAAAACAGGACAGACTAACAATCTAGCAGCTTTAAACAACAAATACAACAGTAACTTCAGCAGATAAAACTAGTTTAAACAAGATACTTAGCAGGATCCAAGTAGTCAGTAGTCTCGCCTCACAGGTAGAAAATGCACACTCAAGAAACAGCAGAATGAGGTGGAAATATACATATGATACCAGCAACAACTCTGGACAGACAAATTACTTGGATTAATCTATATTAATATTATATATTAACTGTGTTGCATTAAACAATGCAAGTGAGGTCGAGGAGATACAGACGCGAGTGAGTGCAAACGAAGACGATATCAAAGACATGCACAACCGTGTTGACGAAATGGAGAAACTGATAGCGAACCTCAAAGACAAAGCTGACGACTTGGAAAACCGCAGTAGGAGATCTAACATTAGGATAATAAATGTGCCGGAACAAGCAGAAGGTCGTGATACAGTAGGATTTTTGGCAAAGTTTATACCGCAAATCCTGGGTAACGACAACTTAGTTCAGTAAAGTTAGAAAGATATTCACAGATTCGGACTTCCCGGCTCAATAGCTCTCAAACGACACGGAGTTAAAACACAAAAAATACCTGTCTGTGACCGGAGTGATGTCGACAACAAGCTACAACCTTCATTTTACCAAAAAAAGCCGGTCTTCGAGATCGATAAATAACGTTGGTCTCAATGTGCGATCAGCTGTGAGAACTAAGCCCAGGGACCGTCTGCAAAAAGCAATCCAGGAAAAACATATTCCAAAAATATTCAATAGCTCCACTGAAAGATTGTCTAGGCTGACACAATTGATACCGTACGTCAAATGGCCACCATGTGTTGTACTACAGCTGTTATTTTGGGAAAAAACTCATCTTAAATAATTATTATGAATTATATTTCATAATTTATGGAAACAATTTTCAATAGCTTCACTTGATAAAGTGTAGAGTGAAATCATTCAATATCTACATCAATGGGCTCCACATGAGTGGACTACACCTCGTACTTTGAAGAAAAAAGATTTGGAATAATTTTTATGAATATTTTGTCATAATTTATGGAAACAATTTTCAATAGCTTCACTGTTATCAAGTGTAGAGTGAAATCATTCAACATCTACATCAATGGGCTCCACATGAGTGGACTACACCTCTTACTTTGGAGAAAAAAGATTTGGAATAATTTTTATGAATATTTTGATATCATTTATGGAAACAATTTCCAATTGCTTCACTGTTATCAAGTGTAGAGTGAAATCATTCAACATCTACATCAATGGGCTCCACATCAGTGGACTACACCTCGTACTTTGAAGAAAAAAGATTTGGAATAATTATTATGAATATTTTGTCATAATTTATGGAAACAATTTTCAATAGCTTCACTGTTATCAAGTGTAGAGTGAAATCATTCAACATCTACATCAATGGGCTCCACATGAGTGGACTACATCTCTTACTTTGGAGAAAAAAGATTTGGAATAATTTTTATGAATATTTTGATATCATTTATGGAAACAATTTTCAATTGCTTCACTGTTATCAAGTGTAGAGTGAAATCATTCAACATCTACATCAATGGGCTCCACATCAGTGGACTACACCTTTTATTTTGAAGAAATGTGTTTTTGAATAATTATTATGAATATTTTGTCATAATTTATGGAAACAATTTTCAATAGCTTCACTGTTATCAAGTGTAGAGTGAAATCATTCAATATCTACGTCAATGGGCTCCACATGAGTGGACTACACCTCGTACTTTGAAGAAAAAAGATTTGGAATAATTATTATGAATATTTTGTCATAATTTATGGAAACAATTTTCAATAGCTTCACTGTTATCAAGTGTAGAGTGAAATCATTCAACATCTACATCAATGGGCTCCACATGAGTGGACTACACCTCTTACTTTGGAGAAAAAAGATTTGGAATAATTTTTATGAATATTTTGATATCATTTATGGAAACAATTTTCAATAGCTTCACTGTTATCAAGTGTAGAGTGAAATCATTCAACATCTACATCAATGGGCTCCACATCAGTGGACTACACCTTTTATTTTGAAGAAATGTGTTTTTGAATAATTATTATGAATATTTTGTCATAATTTATGGAAACAATTTTCAATAGCTTCACTGTTATCAAGTGTAGAGTGAAATCATTCAATATCTACGTCAATGGGCTCCACATGAGTGGACTACACCTCGTACTTTGAAGAAAAAAGATTTGGAATAATTATTATGAATATTTTGTCATAATTTATGGAAACAATTTTCAATAGCTTCACTGTTATCAAGTGTAGAGTGAAATCATTCAATATCTACATCAATGGGCTCCTCATCAGTGGACAACACCTTTTATTTTGAAGAATTTTTTTTGGAATACTTTTTATTAATATGTTGTCATAATTTATGGAAACAATTTTCAATAGCTTCACTATTATCAAGTGTAGAGTGAAATCATTCAATATCTACGTCAATGGGCTCCACATGAGTGGACTACACCTCGTACTTTGAAGAAAAAAGATTTGGAATAATTATTATGAATATTTTGTCATAATTTATGGAAACAATTTTCAATAGCTTCACTGTTATCAAGTGTAGAGTGAAATCATTCAATATCTACATCAATGGGCTCCTCATCAGTGGACTACACCTTTTATTTTGAAGAAAAAAAATTGGAATAATTTTTATTAAAATGTTGTCATAATTTATGGAAACAATTTTCAATAGCTTCACTATTATCAAGTGTAGAGTGAAATCATTCAATATCTACATCAATGGGCTCCTCATCAGTGGACTACACCTTTTATTTTGAAGAAAAAAATTTGGAATAATTTTTATTAATATGTTGTCATAATTTATGGAAACAATTTTCAATAGCTTCACTATTATCAAGTGTAGAGTGAAATCATTCAATATCTACATCAATGGGCTCCACATCAGTGGACTACACCTCGTACTTTGAAGAAAAAAGATTTGGAGTAATTTTTATGAATATTTTGTCATAATTTATGGAAACAATTTTCAATAGCTTCACTATTATCAAGTGTAGAGTGAAATCATTTAATATCTACGTCAATGGGCTCCACATGAGTGGACTACACCTTTTATTTTGAAGAAAAAAGATTTGGAATAATTTTTATGAATATTTTGTCATAATTTATGGAAACAATTTTCAATAGCTTCACTGTTATCAAGTGTAGGATGAAACCATTAATTTCCTACATCAATGGGCTCCACATAAGTGTGCTACACCTGGCCGGCTATACCTCATGAATCATTATACCATGGGTTTAATCTTGTACGGCATGAGAGAGCAAATGGCCAGGCAAGGGTTAAAAAAGGTGAGTAATTATATTATTATTATAAATGTTAACATCAAGTTGTTTTGAAACAATCCATTTGAAAAAGCAGCTTTAGTTTTTTGGTTGTTCCGTTGGAGGAAAAATACATAATGCATACTGGGTACATTCTATTTGAGTTTTGCAGCAAAATACAATTATATTTCCATTTTTACGCATGTTGTCAGGTCACATTTGATGACTATGATGGAGCCATTGGATTTGTCAACATAAGAAATGTGCACTGGAAGTTTGTGGTGAGTATGCAGCTGGTCATGTGGTACAATGTGCCTTTACAGCATTCATGTATGGCTCATTGTTGTGAGTGTATTTTAAGGTTATCAATCTTAAAATTGCTTAAAATATTAATAACAACCTACAATCAAGTCAATATAACTAAATCTAATTTAATGTTAAATACAAGTTTTATTACAAGTTAATGTAATTTTTCATGAATTGTCATTAATAAATGAAGAGACAATGAGATTGTATATTTGTATCTAATGTAGCTGCATTGTGTACATGCACATCTGTGGCATGTGGATTGATTTTAAGATTGTTCTTTTCTTTTAAAATGTCTTCATGGTCGTCATCCCTACTTTAATGAAAAATATATCTTTGATTGTTGTCCAATCAAAGCACTTGAATCATCCAACAGGATCCCGTTGGTAGTCCCCACTGCTACTCTTGAGTTTTCTTTGATTGAGTATGACCCCATATTGTGGATCTTATTTTCAGACTAATATTCAGTACTTTCAAGTAAAATGTTAAAATATGCCTATTTAACGTGGTTTGTTTCTTTATTTACTCACAGTTGTGATTATCTTGTGTACAATAAATATACTTCCAATGTTGCTCATTCATTTAGGTTTTACATAAATAAAATGTATTATGTTATTATTGTTGCTGTTGTTGGTACGTTTAAAATATGGCATGCTTTAACACTATATTACTTTTTAAAACAGTATCTCCATGCCCTTTTAAACCGCATATTTGTGGTTGATCCTCTGCAAGGGTCAAATTGTCACGAATTCCCCACCTTCCTAGTTAAATTCATCCTGCTTACATGTTTAATTAACTCTCCTGTCATTCCAGATCCTGTCATCCTCACCTGATTGTCCCTCATTCCCTTCACCTGGTCCTCACGCCCTTCTCACCTGCAGCCCATCCCCTCATTAGTCCCTCACTATTTAGCTCCCTCACTTCCACTTGTCCTCTGCCACATTTTCTTGTGTGTCGCCGCCAAACCTTCCAGCGTTATTAGAGTTTATTCCTGACCTGCCTGTTACGACCCTGTTTACCCGACTCAAGATTTTGCCTGCCCCTTTTTGGATTTGTTGCCCTGTTGGACTGACTACCTGGTTTTGACCCTGCCTGAAACATACAGTAAACTGCCTCCTCCTGCATTCCGGTGTTTGTCGTGCTTTTGGGTTCCAGTACCTGTAACCCTTACACAAATGAAGTTGACGACTCCAGAAAGGCTGGCCAAAGACGTGGGTAATATTACTTAGATTATGGGAAATATATAATGTTATTCACATCTTTAGTAAGGCTATAGAATAAGTGCAAATGTAAACCAAAATTATTTTCCTTTCATCCTGCAGACAGTATTTCAAAATGCGCAAGAACAGACTTGGAAAGGAGGACTGGGTGAACATCAAGTGGCAGCCGGGCCAGATAATCCACACCTGCCAGAAAGATGGCAGCAGTTGTGGGATCTTTGTCATGCAGGTTATTTAATGCAACCTTTTGTCTTTCTGATAGATCAAACAATATGCTGTTTTACTATGTAAATTCATACAAGGTGTGTTGTTTTGCCATATGACAGATGGCCAAGATGACGGTGATGGAACTACCAAAGATTCCGCAGCATTTTCGCATCAACTCATCTAAACAATCTATTGAAAAGCTAAGAAGAAACATGGCTGAAGACATTCTGAAACAATCAGGTTTTTTTCAAAATATGTAATCAATATTTGTTTGACTTAATACATAATTGACACTCATATACATGTATTTATTTCTAGTTTCAAAGGATGAGCTCTGTTCCTTCTGTGGAATTGAGGACCTGCCCAAAACTGCTATTGATGCTGTTTGGGTGAGACTTGTTTTTAGACAATCTGAGTTGTGGATAATCTGTAGATAACCTGGAGTGAGTTTCAAGGAATAACATTAGTAATCAAGTTTTGTTAACTTGTATGCATAACATGTTTGCGAAAGTTTCCATTTTTTAAATATGTTTAATTTATTTATTCCCATGTAGATTCAGTGTGGAACTTGCTCAAGATGGTTTCACACGCAGTGCCTTGGGATGACAGCAGCACAACTACCAAACAACATTGGTGTTGTGAATACTTATGTACATGTTATGTTTTCGTTCTTTATTTTTAATAAATGTGCAAAAATTTGCAAAAAACAGTTTTCACTTTGTCATTATGGGTTTTTGTGTGTAGAATGTTGAGGAAAATAATGAATTTAATCCATTTTGGAATATGGCTGTAACATAACAAAATGTGGAAAAAATCAAGCGCTGTGAATACTTTCCGGATGCACTGTATATATTGGTATCTGATCATTCATAAAGAATAAATGTGGGAACTACTTGACTACTATGATGGCTCTTATAATGTGTGTGGTACTATTTTTTTAATTCAAGACGTATAAAGTACGAAGAATAGGTTTACAATTGCACTAATTTGACCAAATCACTGATATTACCAGACTTTAAGTAATGACCACTGGGTTACATGTTTTCTCAGAAGCAATTGGTTAATATAAGATCTATTGTTTGTTTGAGTATGTATAATAAATCATGAAAGTGCTCCTTAACCAATATGCTGGTTTCTGGAAAGCAAATGGGACACCGTTTTACATTGTATCGATGCTAAACACATTTCGGTTCCAAATTGAACAAACTATCTTAAATACACATTGGTTTTTCATAATCAATATCCTGGTGGTGACTGACGAGAAAATGGTGACACTCCACTTTGTCCTAAAAACGAAACATGATTAAAAGAGATCTTCGGAAGAAAGTATTGTAGTTTTACCAACACAGGATTGGTGGTTAAACATCATTTTATTTAAAATTATGCAAAAGCACATCAATATAGCTGATCTAGTACAACAAAGGATTGACGAAGGAAATGTCAGCCAACACTTTACTACATTGGGAATATTGAATATTGTCTCCATAAAATATTTAAAATAATTCATAATTATTCATAATCATATTTCTTCAAAAATAACAGGTGTAGTACACATGTGGAGCCCATTGATCTAGATATTGAATGATTTCACTCTACACTTGATAACAGTGAAGCTATTGAAAATTGTTTCCATAAATATGACAAAATATTCATAAAAATTACTCCGAATCTTTTTTCTTCAAAGTACGAGGTGTCGTCCACTGATGTGGAGCCCATTGATGTAGATATTGAATGATTTCACTCTACACTTGATAATAGTGAAGCTATTGAAAATTGTTTCCATAAATTATGACAAAATATTCATAATAATTATTCCAAATCTTTTTTCTTCAAAGTACGAGGTGTCGTCCACTGATGTGGAGCCCATTGATGTAGTTATTGAATGATTTCACTCTACACTTGATAATAGTGAAGCTATTGAAAATTGTTTCCATAAATTATGACAAAATATTCATAATCATTATTCCAAATGTTTTTTCTTCAAAGTACGAGGTGTAGTCCATTCATGTGGAGCCCATTGATTTAGATGTTGAATGATTTCACTCTAGACTTGATAACAGTGAAGCTATTGAAGATTGTTTCCATAATTTATATCAAAATATTCATAAAAATTATTCCAAATCTTTTTTCTTCAAAATGAGAGGTGTAGTCCACTGATGTGGAGCCCATTGATGTAGATGTTGAATGATTTCACTCTACACTTGATAAC